>NC_080189.1:59867399-60170429 GCF_030028045.1 Hippopotamus amphibius kiboko | reverse complement strand
AACTCAACCCAAAAAGGCTCCCACCCCCCACCCCCATTTTTGAGACAGAAATATACAGAAATGCTCTGGTGAATTTCAGGTCAGTGGACAGTAGGGTGGGATACATTTGGAATACTCGGAGCGAAGCTGGCACAACACGGCACCCCAAAGGTCACAGCAATACTGATACTGAATGGACACTGAATACAAGCAGACTTGATGACTGCAGATGCTGAGCTCTCTTAGGTCAAGGTGGGGACCGCTCTCTTCCACTAGGTAGATAACTCAGCGGTGCCTTCCTCCTCGCTATCAGCTCTATTAGCGCGAATCTCCACAAGGGTCCTGGCAAATCGGGTCCACTCATCATTGTGGGGAACTGCAAGCTGCAAAGCAAATTAATGGAAAATGGTAAGCAAGATATCTTTTATGCTGAAAGCCTTGCAGCCTGCGTGACTGTTTCTCTTGAAACAAATCAGGTATTCTTCCTTGAATCAGATCTCTGAAGTATCGCTCTTGAACTGACAATTTAAGAGAAATTTAAGAGAATAATGTCACTCTCAGTAGCAAAATCACATGGGATCTATAAAACATTAAAAACTTATGTAAACTATACAGTTAATACAGTAGCCACGTTAAAGCACTTGCAGTAAGAAGACAAACAGCTAACACGACAAATAAAAACTGCATTATTAGGAATTTGAAATAATGGTGGTATTGTCTTCCTAAGTCAATGCTATTGATCCTTTTTAAAAAAGTGTTGCTAATGTGCCAATATATATGACAAGAGTATAGCTTACATATACAAAGAAATCTCACTGCTTTAACATGATGCTTTGGCTTTTCCAGAAAGATCGTATGTGATGATGCCGATGAATAACTAAGATTTACCAGGAGTTCTGCTCCAAGTACTTTACATGGATTCTACTTATTCCTCACAGCAATGCTATGTAGGATAATATTAGTATTTCCATTTTACAAAAGGAGAAATTGAGGCACAGAAAGATTAACCCATCTTGCCAAAGTTGCATAGCTAGCAAATATCAGTGCCAGTGTCATCTGGTTCCAGTATTTACATCCTTAGCCAGTATGCTGTACTGAATCACTAAAAAGAGGGATTATAAAATTTCACCCACATATCTTCTGTGCACAATTCAGTAAGGAGAAAATTAACCCCACCTGACGCAAATTGCATGCATGAATTTCTGTTAGGTGATTTAAAGGATAATGATTTCTCTACATGGCATCTAAAAATGAATTGTTTAAAGGGACCATGCAAGCGTTTGGAATAAAAAAGATAATTATCTGAAGATGAGAAGGCAGCATCAAGTTGAAGGCTGAATGGTTTTCATATAGAATAAAATTTGACTATAGAGCCATTTTCTTGGAGGAATACCCTGTAAGGTGATGTAATCCATCTACAGATACTAGTGCTACACATGCTATCCACATATTCCATAAATGTTAATAACACACATTCATCTCAATCAATACAGTTTCAAAAACAGAAAAGCAAATCTAAACTTTGAGATCACTTTTATAGATGAAAAATTTCTTACCATATCAAGCCAAACATTTAGAACTTTCAATTTTTATTACAGTTGATGATATTCTCAGTTACGATCTATTCAAGACAACTTATTGGGGAGTGGCATCATTGTCCTACAAAGTACATCCTTCAGTACTGGTCCTGAGGTTAAATGTTTCGAGGATTTAATTCTGGAAATGATATACAGGTGGGAGGGGTAAGTTTTGTTTCTTTTTTAAACAACTTTTTTTTTTGGTACTTCTTTATTGGTTATTTTTAATTTTGAGAAATGGAGTATAATGAGAACTCTCCTTTAGTCTTATGAGTGAGTTCTGAATGGTTAAATACTTCCCTAGTTATTGAAATGAATCCAAATTCCTTTTTAGACAATGTCACAAGTTTACAATAGTCGTGAATGGGCACTGTTACCCCTTTGCTCAGTTCATTTTCTCTACTTTGAGTTCTTTTCCTATGTTCCACTATTCTTCATTTTTGTCTTCAATTTTAGAAAATATTGTACTGGGGAAATGAATCCTCATTTGAAATGAGAAAATGAAGTCCTCATTGAAATTATACAAAGAGCTAACAAAAAGCATGAGCAGCAAAAGGTTGGCAACATATTTATATGAAAGAGTAGGTCTGTGCTTTCTTGTCTCTTCTGTAACTCATGACCAAGCCCTCCCAAAAAGAACCATAAAACAAAAAGCCCAAGAAGAAACAAAAGCCAATCATGATAACACATTTATAACTTTTTCTTATATAAGGTGAGAATCAAGCTAAATCTAAAATGCCTCATAACTTCATATAACATTAAATATTGGAAAAAACTAGGTCTCACTGATAAAAGTGATGTACTCTAGGGGTTTGGCTCCTGAACGTAACACTATATTATTGGTTAAAAAGGCACAAATTTAAGTTACTATATGATGCCATATGTAATGTTTTATTGATAGCAATGTATAGAAAGTATATACTAAAACAAGAGAACAAGTCAATGTGTTTATTACATAGTTTCATGTGGTGGTAGTGACAAGACTGTTAAGAAACGACAAGATTATGAAACATTAAGGGTTGTATGTGTGTCCAGATACAGTCTGGGATAGAATTATCACTGATGACATATAAAGTTGTGCATCTAAATTATCAAAAATGATTTTTTTGGAAGTCTCATTCCTGTATTTGGTAAAGAAATCAAAGTAGTAATTTTAATATTTCCATTAATAAAACATTAAATTTAAAAGGTCTTATAAAATTTCACTGAAATCTTTGAGTTTTTAAATTTGAGTTAAAAATTATTAGTTTCAGGTGTACAACAGCAGTTATTCAGTTATATATATTTCAAAGTATTTTCCAGTTTACGTTACTACAAAGTATTGAATACAGTTCCCTGTGCTATTCAGTACATCGTTGTTGCTTATCTATTTTACATGTAGTAGTTTCTATCTGTTATTACCATACTCCTAATGTATATCTACCCCCACCCCACCATCTTCCCCTTTGGTAACTGTAGGTTTGTTTTCTATGTGTGTCTGTTTCTGTTTTGTATATACATTCATTTGTATCATTTTTTTAGATTCCACATATAAGTGATATTATATGATATCTGTCTTTCTCTGGCTTACCCCACAGTATGATAATGTCTAGGTCTGTCCATGTTGCTGCAAATGGCATTATTTCATTCTTTTTAATGGGTGAGTAATATTCCATTGTGCATATATACCACATTTTCTTTATCCGTTCATCTGTCAGTGGACATTTAGGTTGTTTCCATGTCTTGGCCTTTGTGAATAGTGCGCTATGAACTTGGAGTACGTGTATCTTTTTCCAGTTAGAGTTTTCATCTTTACCAGATAAGTACCCAGGAGTGGGATTGCTGGATCATATGGTAGCTCTATTGTTAGTTTTTTTAAGGAAGCTCCATACTGTTTTCCATAGTTGCTGCACCATTTACAACAGAGTAGGGGTGTTCCCTTTTCTCCACACCCTTTCCCAGCATTTATTATTTTCAGACTTTCTGATGATGGCCATTCGGACCAGAGTGAGATAATACCTAATTGTGGTTTTGATTTGCATTTTTCTAATAGTATTGATTTTGAACATCTTTTCATGTGCCTATTGGCCATCTATATGTCTTCTTAGGAGAAATGTCTATTTAGGTCTCCTGCCCATTTTTTTGATTGGGTTGTGTGAGCCATTTGTATATTTTGGATATTAACCCCTGTCAGTTGCAGCATTTGTAAGTATTTGCTCCCATTCCATAGGTTGTGTTTTCATTTTGCTGTACAAAAGTTTGTATGCTTAGGTCCCATTTGTTTATTTTTGCTTTTATTTCTTTTGCCTTGGGGGACTGATCTAAGAAAATACTGCTACAATTTATGTCAGAGAATGTTTTGCCTATTTTCTCTTCTAGAGTTTTATGGTGTCATGTCTTAAAGCATTTTGAGTTTATATGGTATGAGGGAGTATTGTAATTTCATTGATTTACATGCTGTCCAGCTTTCCCAACACCACTCGTTGAAGAGACTGTCTTTTCTCCATTGTATATTCTTGCCTCCTTTTTCAAAGACTGACTGTAGATGTGTGAGTTTATTTCTAAGTTCTCTATTCTGTTCCATTGATTTATATGTCTGTTTTTGTGCCAATACCATGCTGTTTTGATTATTGTAGCTTTGTAGTACAGTCTGAAGTCTGGAAGGGTTATGTCTCCCACTTTGTTCTTCTTCCTCAGGATTGCTTTGGCAATTCTGGGTCTTTTGTGGTTCCATATACATTTTAGGATTATTCTGTGAAAAATGTCATGGGTATTTTGATAGGGATTTCATTAAAGCTGTAGATTGCTTTGGGTAGTATGGCCATTTTAACAATATTAAATCTTCTAATCCAAGAGCATGGGATATCTTTCCATTTCTTTGAATCATCTTCCATTTCCTTTTTCAGTGTTTTATAGGTTTCAGCATATTGATCTTTCACCTCCTTGGTTAAGTTTATCCCTAGGTATTTTATACATATATTTATATATAAATATATATTTATAAATATTTCATACATATGTAAATTATATATATATACTTTTTATTTTGGCAGTGCCCAACAGCTTGCAGGTTAGTTTCCCAACCAGGGATTGAACCCAGGTCCTCAGCAGTGAAAGCATGGAGTCCTAACCATTGGACCACCAGGAAATTCCTGGTAGGTATTTTATATTTTTGATGCAATTTTAAATGGGATTTTTACTTTCTCCTTCTGATACTTCATTGTTAGTGTAAAGAAATGCAACAGATTTCTGTATATTAATCTAAAAATCAATTTTATCAAATTTAAAAGTTTCTGATAAAAATACAACCTACTGTGGAACCACTGCAATACATTTGACCTTTTCCATGGTGATAGAAATAACAGTACTACATTTGTCCTTAAAAATACAGATTCACCCTCACAAAGTGTTTCATAGTATTCTAACATTTCTTGTTGTCTTTTTGATCTGTGAAAATTTCACTTAGGTTGGAAAAATTAGAATTTTTTTAAATTGTTTTGCCGAGCATTTTCCTCTCTAGAATACCATAAATTTCACAGAAATGTTAGTTTTCTTTGGCTCACACATGAAAAATTCTTGATTAGAATAGGATGAGAACACAACTGCTTCTAGAAACTCAAATTTATCTACCTCATCCTATTCCACTTTTTCATCTAGCTGATTATAAAACCAACCCAAGATCATTGTAATGCTAGATTTAGAAGGTGAGCTGCACACTGCCCCATTTTTAGAATTAAATATCACCATCAGGAAGCACTTTAAGTATAATCTTAGCTTGAATGTGTGAATGTGTATTCACAGGCTGTTTCCACACCCAAAGTAGTAATTTTTGGCATGTGAATTATTTGTAGGTAAGAACAAACAGGCGTCCTAACAAACAAGAAGACCACACTTTTCATTTTACATCTTTGGCTGTAAACAGCATCTGTTTGGGTAGAACTATGTCCTTCTTACTCTTGGCAGTTCCTGACTCTTCTTGCCTGGTTTTATCTGATTAGAAATGGCTAGAAAAGAGTCTCATGACCATAAAGGCATCTAAAACTTTCTCTAGGAGACTTTTAATCCAATTATACCTTAATCATTAAGATAAAAATCTTTGCTCATGTTTCTTAGTCAAAGAAAAAGACTGCTAACTAGTATATGTAGATGCCCTTCTAACTAGTATATATAGATATATCTATTCCATACTGATTTAGTCAGCATGGACTGAGTACCGATTATATGCCAGGCATTATTGTAGGACTAAAGATACAGTGGTGAATCATTCTGACATATGATGACTATGAATATTAATTATGTTTCCTTAGGTCAAAATGTGTGAATAACCTAAAATTTACCTTCTTACAGTGACAACTGCAGCATTTCCTGGTATGTGTTGTGTGTCAAGCGAGTAGCAGGGAAGAAACTGTCATGTTAATGACATGGCTTCAGCATCTCTTCAGGTTTCTATTAAGGCAGTAAGGCTACATCTAGACCATCACTATGGATTTCTCCCCTTGAAAATGTTTAGAATACTTTTCAAACAATTTACATTTCTGATAGGAAAAATATTCACACGTTTCAAATGGTGATGAATAGCTTCAATTAATTAAAAAACATATATGAGAAGCACTGTGAAGGAAATAGCTCATAGTTACATCAAGGGAATACCATAAAAAAGGACTCATAAAAATTGACCAGGAATCAAAGTGGACCTGGAAACATTCTGTGCCTCCAGAGTCATCCCCCAAAAATCCACATCCTAGGTCAGAGATGACTCTGATTTTTCTGCTGCTTCATCCAGGGTTCACCAATAGCCAGTTCACACTCCCCCACCCCCCCATCCCCCAACCCCACAATTTGATGACTGTTTTCTCACTTTTTGCTAAATGTAGAAAGCATTTTTATGCCAAAAGCACTCAGGGAGCTGATTCCTGAGATAAAAAATCTTAGCTTTAAGAGTAAGTGCCTCTTATAGATGTGATATGACCATATATTTATAGCCAAGGGAACTAAGGCCAAAGGTAGTTTCTGAGGTAGCAATTTGGCTGTAAGGAGGAGGTAAAATGAACCTTAGATCTGGACAGGAAACTTAAGTCTCATTCTCATCTTGGCTACTGGCCATGGTCAGGCACTGACCTCTCATTGCCTCAATTGTAAAACAGGGATGATAGTGTCTGGCCCATTTATCAGCAGAGATGTGGAGAGGATGAGAAAGGTAATCTAAGTGAACAAAGTACTGTGAGTTTAACACAGAATAGTCATGCATTCTTTTTCTTTAAACAGTTAGATTGAACACATTCCTAAAAATGGCATATGTGAGTGGCATACAGATCAATTCTATATCATTTTTGTGGCTTTGTTTTAAGAATTCTAATGTTTGCTATGTGAGGACATTAAGGAACAGACCTCTCTTTAACAGGCAGGAAACAGAAGGACAGGGAGCTAAATGATTTGCTCAAGACCACGTAACTTACCACATGTCAGTGTGGGGCAATCAGGAGCCTCGCCCCTTTAGGAAATGCCAGCACACCATCGCAGAATGGCAGGCAGGTGATATGTTTTCAATTACCTGCTAAAAGATTCTAAATATTTTTTAATCTTCTACGATTCCTGGAAGATGTAAAGGTCAGAAATAAAAAGCAGAAGTGCAAAAGTTGTGGAAAAAAAAACTACTTAGGCTAACCACTGGGGGTTCTGCCTGGGCTTCTTGTGCACCTAAAGGGGGGTCACAGATCACACAATAGAGTTTGAGAATGGAACCAGGGTTGACTTTTCTTCTACCTCAGACATCACCCAGATACGGTTTTAAATAAGACCTTCCCCCAAATATAAAAAGCGTAAGCTCAGTGTTTGGCACATTATAAAGCCCAACTAAATGATGATGTTTTCCCTTTATTTTTCCTTCTTAATGTCCCCTCTCCTCCAATTTTTTTTTTTTTTTTGCTTGTCTTTTCTTTCTTCTATTTTCTTTTCACCTATATAGAAAGCTGAATTTTTTAGAACTATCCTTATATTTGATCATATTTGCTTTCTTAAAAACCCACACAAATCATTTCCTAGATAGCTATTATTAACTGCATGACTAAGTTTCATGAACTGGGTGTGGGGAAAGGGTTCTTTCGGATAACAAGAAAAATCCTGTAAGAAGATGTTTTGTTAATTTAAAAATCAAATTTCAAGTATAATTATTTCTTGTAAATATACACATACACATGCATCTTTTTCAAATATGACCAATACAACTTTATCAAGCCATTTCCTTTTCATGGCACTTTGTATAGTGGGAGTCCACATTTTTAGCTCAAGTTGTAAGGCCTTTAACTGCTGAACATGCTGTTTACAAAAATCAAGTGACTTTATAACCAGGGTTAAACACACAAATATCATTCATGTGTCCCTTTTTATAAGCACAGGGCTAACCATTTTGAAGAGTCCTCAGTCAAGCCTCCCTCATTTGTTAATAATTTTAAAGGGTTTATAGTACCTAGCAGCTGATTTTAAATAGCTGCATTATCTGCAGTAACTCCTAGCAGCCCAATGCCTTATTTTTTATGTTAAAAGTATCCGTCTCAGGCATTGCTTAGTATAAAAGGTTGCTTTAAAAAAAATAATCTTGGATTATTAAGACAGAAAAGTATTCCGTAATTTCAGTTTGCCATGCTTAATGTATCTGAGAAACCAAATTACAATGAGTAGGACTCCAGGTTTCAGGATGAATGTTCCATGGCTGTGTGGTTCATCAGCAACTTTGTAATCTTTCAATTAAGTGGAGTCATTTAAAAAAAAAAGTCTGAGACAATTATGTTAACCATGGATTCCAAACAGATACACAACAATGCAGCTCCTTCATTAACCTAAAAATGAAAGTTTTCTTTAAAACGATATCTAACAAATTACCTTTTTACTTTAATATGCACTGATTCTTTTGTTGTTGTTGTTAATGCATTTACAGAAACCGTGGACGTGAACATGGGTTTCCACAGAACAAATGCTAAACCCTTCTAAGCTCTAAAAGCTTTTTTAAAAGTACAATTATTAATGGCACCCCAATTCAGGAGATTGTGGACTTACTGGTGTACAAACGCACGTTTGTGTTCAGAGGAAGCCTATATTTTTTAAGGACAATTCCCTTTGCCACACACACAGATGGAAACAAAGTGGGAGGTAATAAGCAATGAAACAGCCGCCGGAACTGAACGACCAAGCTCCACTGTATTTAAATCCCGGGAGAGTCTAGCATCACTGGTAACAATGGATGAAACCACGAACCAAAATTCCAAGCCAGAATGCAGTATACAGAGCGCATAAATATACTACAGTGCTCCACCACGAAAAGATATACTGTGTGGTAACTTAGCGTTTTGAGCAGTTTTAGAGACGTCCAGAAAGTAGCAGTTACATTAGTCTCCATTCTGTAGCATTTGCTGTTACCAGGCAGTAGGTTAAAATTTCTGTGAAATTTAGCAGCATGCTAACCCACGGTAGTCTGATGATATCCGACTATTTTTTGGTTAAGAAAGAATTTCTTTTATCTGAAAATCCCATCTAAGGGAGCCTTCATCCACCCTTGAGATCTTTCTACTAAAGTTCTCTTCCTAGTATCTTTAAATGTGTGGTTGACTTTTATAGCATGTTTGTTAGAACAATACTTTTAAAAAATCCATTACCACTCAATTAAGGAAAAAAATAAAGGTAGGACATAAAAGCCAAAAGTAAACAGTAACAAATATGGGTCTATATCAATTTCAATAAATCAGCAAACATCGAAGGAAATAATTTTAAACAAAGTGAACATTTAGAAATATTCTTCATGTTAAAATGTAGCATCATGGGAAGCATGACAAAATTCTGAAGTTTTTACCTGAAAAGGGGAAAATAAAATCACACAGCTGAAAAAGAGTTAATTCACTAAACTTAAAGATGACCTTATTCACATCTGTATTAAAATCTTGTCACCCTCTTTGCTTCTAAGAATGTCTTAACCATTATTTTTCTATTATTTAGAACAATCTATTCCTCTGCCCAAAAGAGGGGGAAAATGCTAAAAAACATTGGCTGATGGGCAATAATGGAAAATAAACTTTTTAAACTTCATTACCATTTTTATCCATAACACAAAAGATCAAGAAAATGACAGAGAAATGAAAAAGTGCATGCTACTCAAACTGATCTCTCATACTAGCTGACTAAACATATATCCTTTCCCCTTCTGCGACTATTAACATAGGTTTTCTAGTAAATTCCTAGCAACCACTGCATCTAAGCAGTTTTGACAAAAAGAAGGCTTATTGTGAAACAACTTAAAAACATTTACCAAGGTAATAAAAGAAATGTCATTCCCTCCTACTGAATGTTTGGGCATAAAAGAGGTATTTTTATAATGCAGTTCATGATTTACCATATCTATAGTGTCCAAAAAAAGCACAATGAAAAAGAAGCATTTTTCCAGTGGTTTGACAAATATTTGAATCAATTATTAGGCTTTCATTACCACTAGTGACCAAGAGCTCACTCTTAACAGCAAAGGAGGGGAGAGTGACTGGGATAGAGACTGGAGAGGAAGGACAAGCACTCTTTTCTAAATATATTTGCTACGTATCTTTTACCATGCAAATATAGTTAAACGATTATTTTTTCTTGTCCATCAATCTATAGCCAACTTGGAGGCTGCCCTCTGAATGCTTCACACAATTAAGCTTTTCCTGAATAACTTCGACTTTCACATGCGAAGCTTTCATTCACTGAGTTATTTACTGAGTGCCTGTTATGTGCCAGGCACTGTGCTAGGCCAGGTTATCCTGTTTAAATAGACAATTGGAAAGTATCTATGTTTCTGTGGATGCGGCACTCTGAAGATCAGAAAACTCTACTGAGGAATGTGACTAGCCAAAGGAGGGCTGCCAAACTGATTTTTTTCCCTAAGTCAAAGGGTGCCTAGTTTTTAGGATATTAGAAGATGCTAAGACAAATAAAAGAGTCTGTCTAAATGTTTAGAAAGTATTGGCGGGCCGTGAGAACAAAGATCCTGGGGAATGGACCACTAATCAGTTTTCTCTGCCAGCCTAAAAAGTAAGAGTGCAAAATTTCTTCTACAATGTTAAGCTTTGATACTCCCCAAATGATAAATAATTCATGTTTTAAAATGGAAAAGACGTTCTGATAGCTGACATTCTCAAAAATGCATGCAAACCTTCCTCGAAAGTAGAATATGATGATTCATTCACTTCCTCACTTTGCGGTCCAGCCTATATGGCATATAAATATTTATACATAAACATGTAAAGGCAGATATTTGATTTCATATTCTATTCTAGATATACCAATACTAACACACATAATCGCAGAGGAAACAACTCTTTCTGTACAGGCCAGTGTTAATCTAGACTAGTATATGACTGGGGCAGCTTCATGCTTGGCTGGTCTAAGCTGTGAGTTGAGGCTACTGTTCTAAGCAGTAATTTTTCAAGATAAAGTTTAGCAGTTTTGAAATTCTAAAACTAAACACAATTTTGTTAGACAAAAAAAAATTAACACTATAATTAATAACTGCTTCAAAATCCAAACTGCTATTGAAGATGACAGTTTGGAGCCACAGAAGAATCATAAAGATGATTAATTATACAAACTGATACTTGTTTCATAAGATTTATATTCAAAGACCAATTATCACCAAAATGGGAATATATTAATTTCACTGACTATTGCAAATTACTACACACATTAATTTGGTTTTTATAAAATTAGATATCAGGGTTTTCTTTACATTTAATTAGCAACTCCATAATACATAAAAGTCATAAGTATTTTCTTATCAATTCAGAAAAAAAGTGCCTTGAAAATATACTTAAACCCATTTTTATAAACTAATGCTACCTGAACAAGCACGCTATTTATATAGTAATTAGTTTAATCATGGTCTTTTACATAGGTAATTATCAAAATAAAAGCCACTGCTACTACATTCAGTATAAGGTGAATAATTATAACTTTAATTGGAATAGCATTTTTTCTTTTCTTTTTAAAATACTTTTCCTAGAAGAAATCAAGTTAATACTAAAATTATAATCATATATTTTAACCAGATTTTATTTCAAATACATATAATTTACTATGACAAGGAAATGAACTAATACATTATTTTGAAGTAGCTTATTTTATATAATTATGTTTCTTAGCACCCCAAATCTGCCCATACAAATAGATGCCTTTGTGCTTTTGACTTAACTGCACAGGTTTGTGACTATGATAATAAAAATACAGGTTAAAAACCAAAAAGTCAAGCTGAAAAATCCCAAATCTTTTGTTTCTAGGTCATGAAACAGCCAGATATTACTGGCAGAACTAAGTATCTGGATTTTCCGTTTTTATATGGATTTTGGCATCACAGAATAGTTTATGCCAAAGTCTTTTCCATGGAGGGAAAAATCAAAAGAAGTGTTTAGCATCAGCGAAAGAAAAATAAAATATTGTTTATCCTCTGAAGAATAAGCTAGTACTTAAAAGACCTTCAACAGTCTGGCAACTTATGGCCACACTCATTTAATGAGAAACACAAGTGTTTTGGGGGATTGTAACTGGACTTTGGTAAGCTGAGCCTCGCTCTGCCCTCCTCTCCTCTGGAGGCTGCCAGAGCTTAGCCATGCTATCAGGCTCGTCATCAGCAGGGGATCATGGCTTTCATAAAGCACAATAATTACATCGACTGATTGCAAGTGCAGTTCTTTTTCATTAAGGAACTGTTATCTGAATCAACCCCCAAACTTCAGTTTAACTTCGTATTTTGTGTTCTGCGTTCCCCTCTTCCCCACGGAAGGGGATTATTTATATTCAGGGCACAAATTCCTGTGGAATACTGATGTAGGCACTGTCCTACAGGAAAACATGAAGTCGTTCCACAAAGCAAACAATTATTGCCTCAGTGTAATCCACTTAAAAACCATACACGTATTGTATTTGCTCTGTGTCGCTCAAACCCTATTTAACTCCCGGTACTTCCAGTTAATCAGGTGCTACTATCTTGAACTGCTATTTAAGGTGCAAGGAAAATGGCTCATGGAATCTCTTTCCTTTTATTCTTATTCTAGCTGGCTATAAGAACAGTTTGAAGCACTTTTTAATAGTCCTCGTACATTACACTTTGACCATCATTCTAAAGTATACTGCATAGGTCATTTTTCCTGTTGAGATTTCAAGTAAACTTTTCATCCTAATTTTTAATGTCAGCTTTAAAATACGTTCACACAACCATTTAAAATCATTCCTTATGGTTTTAGCAGTTGCATTTGATCTCCTATTCTCCTGCCTTTCTCCTTTCCAAGAAATTTTCAAGGCCCTTTTAACATATTGACAAATGTCAAATTTATTGTATTTATTAAAATTTGTAATAAAATGACTGCCATTCTTCAGCCCCAAAGAGTCATATCAAACAAGCTATACGAAATGCTGCCAAAGCTCGGGGTTAAATTTTGAAGATTAATACACATTTCCTTAGGTAATTAGTGAATGGGATACCAAACAAAGCTGGGGCGATAGATTTATTCATCTCCCAAATGACACTTTTTAAGTTGCCATTTTATTTTTCAAATGCTACTTTAAGCTGAAATGATTTTGGAGTTTTATCATTCGACTACTGTAGAAACATAATCTGGGATTTCAAACTTGTGCGTATTTATCACAACTGAAAACAAAATCTTCCCTAGAAGAGGTTAATGGAAAAAGAAATAATAGGAGGTGGAAGATAAACTGCTTCTTTCACAACTGGTGCTGCAAACAGCATTCTAACTAATTCAGATAAGCAGCAAATATAGGTGTTAGGGGATATTTATGACAGCTGCATCTGTGTGACAGCACTGAAGCATTAACAATGGCAACGGGCTTTCTATAAAACACATCTCCAAGAAAGACAGGTAGCTAGGCTGACTATCAATCATCAGGACACGTGAATAATTCCACACTCACTGGCCCAAGTGCTGTTAAAATCAGCTCCATGTATATATATATATATATATATACACACACACAGAAAAGCTTGCTATTTGGTAGAGCCACAGCAATGAATACTTTTTATTTTTAATTCTTAAGAATATGTGTGTTCACACATCATTTTAAAAAATCCAACAATGATTAACAGGTCTCTATGAGTGTATTCTGAAGAAGAATACACTCAACATTTTCAGGTTCTATTTGTAGTTAATTTATGACTTGTTATCTTACCCATCTTTCAGTTAATTGAATGGGATCATGCAGCCTCAAAACAAACAGACTGCGTCCCATAGTTTGGGGAGCAGAATCCTCGAAACTTATTCAAGAGCTAGGCTCATTTTTAGATCTTAGAAAATTTTAATGGTGCATGCAACCACTGTCTATTTAAGTAAGTTTGAAGATGCATGAATAGAATAAAAATTATAGCCAAATAATAAAAGGGGTCTTCTCTGTCTTTCACTGAATTCACATAACTTCCATTTATGCTAATGGGAGTTAAGCACCTGCTCTGCAAAGAAAATAGACCCCTATCTGTGAAAATAAATGTGTACAGTATATTTTCCAGATACAATGCTGAAATCAAACAACCAAAAATGTATGCTATATAAACAAAGCATCATGTGGCCTACCTGAAAACACTGCTGTTTTATATTTTACCCCCTTAGTCATAGACCTTGAGATATTACTCATGCCTTTGCCATTTAAATGTAACAGAAAGAAAAGGAAAAAAAAGGATGGACAAACTCAGTCTGGTGATTTCAGTGAGCTCCTACACAATCCTCTGTTTATCTCTTCAGAAGTTCATAATAAATTGCATCAGTAAATCTGGATTCGAGCCACTGCTCTCTGCCATCCTCTTAAAAGTCATGGAGATAACTGTACGTAATAGAGGAGGGCATGGCCATGGGGGCGCTGTGCTGGGACTCCCTGCGGCAGCTGCAGCCTCAGCTGGGACGGGAGACGAGGCAGAGGGCTGTTAACGACTGGTGACACCAGAGTGCCTTTCTGCAGTGTCCTTCCGGGTGAGTATCAGGTCTCGCAGGCAGGCATGTCTACCTGGACTTGTATGGAGCCGTCTCCACTGGAAGTCACAGAAGTCTCTTATCAGGGGTTGCGGGGCTTCTTGACAATGAGGTGGACAGAGAAAGGCTGTCCCTCTCAACTCCACCTGAAGTAGGCATCATAGTGATCTTCCCCAAAACTCTACTACACTTTCAGTTGAAATTATGAGGTGATAAAAAGAGGGTTGTGGGAGGTCAATTAGAATGTCCAGTACTGTTTCAGATCTATTTTTATGGGTTCCATGATGTTTAGAATGTAAAGTCATTGCTATTTTCATCTAACATTTTCAAATAGTCTTTAAGAATAGGTAATGAGATCATACGGCATGTATTACATTTAACCATATCTCTAAAGATTTCTCCTTCTTCCTGATGGTCTAGGTCAAGGCCAAAGTTTTTCATTTCTGATTTGCATTGTGAGTGGCATTGAAAGCAGTACTCTTGTGGACAGGAATGAGTACAGAATTTGCAGAGCCCAGTGCAAAATGGAAATATGGGACACCTTGTTGAAAAATGTCTTAACAATTGCAAGACAATGACAGCAGAGCCCTGAACCAAGCTCAGGGCTCCTCTGCACAGGGCCCTTCGAGACGCCACAGGTGACATAACCGTGAAGCCAGCCTTGCTCTGAAACAGGGCCTTAGCAAAAGATAGCCTGCTGCCCTCTCCTCCTTTTTCCTCAGCCTCACAGCAGTCTCGGTTAAGTAAATCATGGGAGGATGAATGTGAGATGTCCTCTGGTAGATAGACACCAATTTGATGTACTGAGGTCCCAAGGAAAATGGATCAACAAAGTGTCCTCCAAAAAGGACCATTTACTTTCTTATACAGATTGTATTATAAGGCTTATCTAAAAGTGTTTCATCTTCCTAGAGACTTCCACAAAGCAAGGTTTTCTATCCAAAGGCCAGTGTGACCCTGGTGATGGGTTATGTTTTAACGGGGACCAGAGGACCAATTCTGAATACAGACAATGGCAGCAATCTGGCAATCTGATCCTCAATGACATATTTTTCTCTTTCTCTATATTTTTTCCTTTTAAAATCACTTCCTGCTCAAACCCCTGCCCTGTCGTCAGCCGTGCACCAGTGTTGGATTTGACCTCGAATTCTAAATGGGCCAGGTTACCATGAAGGCTGTCTGGCTTTCTGAAGTGTAGGTGATTAGGAAGGCTGGGGAGGCACTGTTTAGGGGGTGCCCTTCTCTTCCAAGGACAGCTATGCTCTGTCAGGTCTAGGCTGGTGAACGAGACAATGGTAATTACAGTGACAGTGGTATTTGTCCATAATCTACCATCTCTCAGAAGTGGGCTTCAGCTAAACTCAGCTGAAGGAAAGTCATCTTTCCTTTTAGTACGTGGAACCTCTACAGAGTTGGTCTTCAGAGACTTAGAACAGGGTACAGAGGAGAGCAAAGAGAAACAGAAAAGCACCCCACTATTTCTCTCCTGAAATACATATGAGATAAATTAGTAAATACCTTACAAAAATACTTAGGAGAAAAACTATACTTACAACAAAATTATCTTGTAAAATCTTAGTTTTTCTGACCTAGAGATTACTTTTTATAGGATCGAACAATACAGAAAGAACTTTTCAAATGTATAAGCCTATCCTGATTTTTGGTCGTTCAGAAAAGGGCTAGAAGATTATAAAATTACCTACTCTCAATAAAAAAGTATAACTTTTTTTTTTCCTGGTAGTGAATGTGTAGGGATAAACAACCCTACAAATTGTTTGGCCTATTATATGTCACGGAGATTTTTCTATAGCCTGTCTAGACTCCAGACAATAGGTGAGACTGGCCTAGAGCTGCAGACATTTCTATAGTCTGTAATATCACTTAGAAAAGTAAGGGCAATAATACAAAAGTGAAAACCAGCCTGACCTGCTAGTACGATAGAAGAAATATGAGTGTAACAACACTTTACAATTTAGAAATAATGACAACAACCTAGGAATAAGTTTTAGCAGCCACCCATCGGCCAGAGCAACCTTCACAAAATCAAGTCCTCCCGAAATATGAGTCATAGTCAAGTAATCCTGTCCAATGGCTATAAAATCACTTTACTGCTGAAAATTCTGTATATATGTAATACTGTATTTTCTTATTGCCTAGAGGTGGTGTGTGTGAATGTATATTATATATATATATATATATATATATATATATGAACATATGACCACAAGTTATTTGTGATCAACATACAGATTTTTCAAAATGCCTTAAATAAACCAGATTGTTAGTCTGCTTTTCAGCCCTCTTGGATAAAACAATTAATGGTGCATGTAATCTTAAGACAGCTAAGGGTTGGTATGTACACGCAAGCGAGGTGGAGAAAAGAGTTTTTAAAATTTCATCTATTTTCTACCATTTCGTCCCTGAGCATGTCTCCACACCTATTTTCTCTCCCGCAATTATACTTGTTATAAACAAAGGAAAGAAACCTGTTTCTTTATATTCTTCTTCTTTGCTACCTTTTAATTTTTTAATAAATGAACCAATGTAGAATACATGTTTTTGTTGCTTAGTTTTATAGTTTTATTTTGATGGCGACTATGAGAAAGACGCATTCACTATAAATACTGAAGAAAATATTGCCTTAAAAATATTGGCAATATTTTTAATTCAGAGAGGATTATCTTTCTCAAAGACTCCAAACTACGTCAGTAGTCACCAGACCATTTGTATCTTCACTACTGGGGATGAATATTAACAGTCTTTGTCACTGTTAGAATGACTCAGCTTGTGGCATCAGGAGTAGTTGGGAGGGGGGGGTTGTCTAATGAAATAGCATGCAGTGAAGATGAGAGATGCTTCTAGTTGTTTTACTTAGAGTTGTACATCTCCAAAGAGAAGACTCCCATCTTTGAAGTCATTCAGTTTCTGTCTCTGGCTGAATTAAAACACATACATACACACACACAAATACCATCTAGCTTGTTTCAACACAACCAACTCTACCATAGAGCATCATCAAAAGTTCCATTGTAGAACAAACTACCTAGGATTGCCAAAATTATAGAAAGCTCATTGATGAAACCATAAAGAACCTTTCTCAGTGTGATCAGCTATGCCCATCTACCAGGCACTCAAAGAGCACTCCCTAGGTCTAGGACATTATGCATACAAATGTAGTATATTTTCCCCCAGAATGCAAACGTCAGATTCACATTACACCGAAACAGTTTACACAACACTCTTATTTTGTTTTGCTTGAAAGTTCGGTATTTTCTTTGTCAACACTTTCTCACAGAGTAAAAATAAACAGATATGCTTCTGTAAAATTGACTGATAATATAATATTAAGTATAGTATGAATATTCAAGGAGATTTATCCAAAATAAAATATGTAGTTTTTTCTTTTGATATGTGCCATGATATTCAGAAACACTTTACATATCATGTAACAGAATAAACCAGAGAAGTATACATTGCATATAACTTTGAATATCTTGAAAACTTACAAAGTTCTGATTCACCTCAGCTACTTTTAATTAATTTTTAATTAATTGGCTACTTTTAATTAAAGAGTAATAGTATATACCTTTTAATTGAACATACTAAAGCTTGACTTTTCAAAGTAAACAACAAATTCCAAATTCAATGTTAGCATGATGAATTTGGCAAACTTTTCATTCTCATGAAACTGGGGGGGAAGTGCCATGCTTCATCACAGGATAGCTGGGAATTCTACAGCACTCCAAAAGGAGCCCAATCATTAACTAAAGGGTCCTGTGCATGGAGACGGAAGATCAAATTAGGCCCTAAGGAAGTCTCGCTAAATTCCCACTGAAGTCAACGGAAACTTGCAAACGCATTCTAAAGGGCTCTCGTGGCCCACAAGCTGTTGTCAATAATTTCACTAGGTCTTTAAATCAAATATACAAGCGAAAAATGAAAAAATAGAACCGAACACCGGAAAACAAAATCAAGACACGCAAACCAAATAATATGTACCTCTCCAACGTCGTAGATCCAAATACGGCCTTCTGAGTCCCCAACGGCAACCTCTTTGCCACCTTGAGCCCAACGAACACGGTTTAGGGCAGACGCCCCCTCAATGGCCACACTTGCTGTTGGAACCTGCCAAAGGGGTTACGACAGAAACAAAGAATCTCTGAATATGAATTTAAATACACGAACTGACGATGGTACGTTTCACTGGATGAGTCAGCACTGCCTGCATGTGCATGAACATACATCCCCTGCGCAGGGCTCGAAAGGATTCATTGTTCTTAAATCATATGCTCTGCTGAATTAAGGGGTAGAGAGGAGAGAAACTTTGACAGAAAAAGGAAAAAAGGGAGAGTCTTTTTCCACAGTCAATAGGCAGTGAGTGACATAAATATTTCTTCGGATTATGCGGGGTACACAAACAACATACGGACACAACAGCGAGATGTGGTACTTCTTGATCGGGTCGTGATTTATGGATTGATGGAGAGGATTTCAGGATTTACCAAGATTAAGGATATTATAAAAGGCGGGAATGAGGGGTATGGTGGAATAAAAGTCATATTAATATCTATCTTCAGAGAAAAAAATGTATTTATCCCTCAAAACCTCATCAGGGAGGGGATGCTCAGGAGAAGAAAAAGTAAGCAGGTGGAAAACTTCAAAATCTCAAGTTCTCTCTTTTTTCTCCCCCTCTTCCCCATTTTTCTTCCTTCCAGCAATACCGAGATGTAGGAGAGCTCCATAACTCTGAAAATGTCCTCGGGGTGATATCCTGATAGAACGTAGCACTTGTAGAAAAGGCCTTACATCTCCTTTAATAAATACCTGAAATCTGACAACATTGATAATTACAATATTAATCACTATTAAAGTGAACCGGAGGTGCTAAAATGGAACCTGCAGTATTTGTTACAAGAACCTTAATATTTGGAAAAAGAATTTTAGTGGGTCTACCCTCTTTCATCATCAGTTGTGTAAACTCCCGTCTTGAAGGTTGGAAGTTTATAACTGATAAAGATCAGATCTCCAAGCCTTCTACAAGAATGTTGAATAGGAAATGACAACAGCCCATTAAAAAAGAAAAGGTAAATGTTAAAACAAAAAAGAAAAAAATTTATAGTGAAAAAAGGGCCACCAACATCATCTCATGCCACTGTTTTAAGACCTGTGTCTAATAAACATGTCTTATTAGGATGGAAACATGACATGTACTGTGCCTTAGCTCCCCGGCATTCTGTTATTCAGGGAATGGAAACCATCTGTTTATATGAGATTACTGACCCAATATCTATCTTTAAAATAGCAATAAAAACTCCATCATATGTAAGAATCTATGTTTAAACTAAATCTTGAAATCAATAAAAATTCTTTTACCTGCTTAAATCACATGTCAATTGAGGGCAAAAATGTAAAACAAATCCCCAGCTTTTTTTTTTTAATACACAGTTTCTACAATAAAGGGACCTGCTGTACAGTGCTGGGGACTGAACTTTTAACCAAACTTTTTAAAGGCCAAAACAATATGAATTTAGATAGGCCATAATTCTGTCAATACACTTTATTATTAGTGTGCTACTCAGAAAACAATTCTGAGATTCAGCTACAGACCGTTCAGAGTTAATTTTTAACTCCATAATTTAGAGAGATCATACAGGATCCTACTCTCCCTAACGCTAGTTAATATCAGATTTTATCTATGAACAATCTCAAAAATTGAATAAAAAGTAATCTTTATAAAATATAAATATAATAAAAAATAATCATTCAAAAGAAAGTGATTTTTTGATACATTTTAAATTATGCCTAAAACATTTTAAAGAATTTTATTTATTTGGAATTGAGCAACGTAGCAAACTAGAACAATTAATATTTTAACCATTTAAAAATATCTTTTCATAGATATTATAGATGGTAAAAAAAAAAAAGACTATCACAGCCTATAAAATGTGCTAAAAGAATTATCAAATGCATGAAAAAAATGACAAAAATATATTTTATTAGTTTGACTAGTAATGAGCTTTCAGAAGTTGAATATGTAATGAAAATAACCCATATATTGTCTCTGTCTTTCTTACTCTTGTACTTCAGTTTCACATATATTTTCATATTTTTAAAGGTTCAATCATTTTAATTGCAAAAACAGGATATATACACATAATTTACATTGTGTAGAGGTCAGTGACACTGAAGTACGTGAATATGACCTATCCTTGCACAGGAACAGTTGGGATAACCTGGTTTAAAAGCACAGTATTTTGAACAATGACAAAGAAACACAGACTTCGGGTT
Source organism: Hippopotamus amphibius kiboko (assembly GCF_030028045.1). NCBI lineage: Eukaryota > Metazoa > Chordata > Mammalia > Artiodactyla > Hippopotamidae > Hippopotamus > Hippopotamus amphibius. Next base: position 60,149,620 of record NC_080189.1, on the reverse strand, counting down.
CTTTTTTTTTTTTTTAAACAAATCTAATTCCTAATTGGACAAATATTTGAAAACTCTTGTTCAACCTGATAGAACACAAAAATGATTTAAGGGTTTTAAAAAGTATTTCAGTTCATTACTGGATTTGAATCAGACTCACTGTATCTACTATTATTGTGAAAGCGGAACTAAATGATTTGCATGCCAAGTAATGATTTCTTAAAATGCTTAGCAATAGAACACTTATGTGGTTGTCTCTTGATACCTAGAGAGAGGGAAAAAAATCACGTTTGGCAATGCTGAGATATTAATTTCATTTTACCTAAAAAGCAGATGGAAAAAAAAAAAACCCAGAGTTACAGAGGAATTACTATGGAGTTGGTACAACACTCCATCGCATCATAGTTGAGTATCACCTGAACTCACTTCTACTAAATCTGATTTCTGGTGTGGGGGTGTGTGTGTGTGGGGGGGGGGGGTGGAAAACGCGTGTTTTTTTGGTTGTTTAGAGTGAATGAGTTTATTCTAGCAAGACAGATACAATATGATTTTAATCAACAGTGATGAAAGACTTTGGGAAACCATTACATCGTAGAGTAATAACACTTTTCTATGGAAAGCAATAATGTTATAAACATGTCAGCATCTGAAATGATGGGCACTGCATGTATTCATGCCCTTTATTTCCAAAGATGCTTCATTACATAACTCTTGTCCTTGTCATATAGTTCTGGTAGCCAAAAGGGAAAAAAGACTTAAATGGAAAGGTTTTTTAAAAAACAACTATTTGGCAGTGGTTTTAGCTGTATATAATCTTGCAAGATAAAACTCAATAATAACACCTGAAGGATATTTCCCTCCCCCTCCCACCAAAAAAACACACACACAACTGAGGGAGCCTGCTCCTCCTCATATCCTCCAGCTGTAGGCTTCCTAATTAAAAAGGCTGAGCTGTTTCCTGCTCAGAACACTTCAAAAGACCTCGCTCTTGTTCTCCACTTGACATGTAGTTTTCAGCACTTGCTCTTCTTACCTGTCCATTCTTATTGATGGAGAGCTGCCCTGAATCACAGACCAGGAGATGATGACGAGACCATTTGATTGTATTAAACTGAAGGACATTTAACATTCACTTTTGAAAAACCCAACCCAAAACTCTAGTACCTGAATTAGCACCTCAATAATTTTGAGAGTGGCAAAAAGGAAAAATACATGTGGCATAATTTTTAAAACATTTATACAGCATAATTTTTAAAAAGACTATTCCCTTATTGTTAATTGCCTTTTGGAAAAAAGTTTCACTTGTGAAGTACTCTAAATGTGACATGGTAAAATCTCATTAAAAAAATACTGAGTTTAACATATATGTTCAGAGTTAGAAACTATTATAAAAGTCTGCCTGAGTTCGGTATCTTAGACAAGGATTATTTATCTTGTAGAATTCAAATGGAGAATAGATCTAAACATGAACAGTCAAGAGAATCATCTTTTATGGATTTAAAACAGAAATCGTGCAAATAGCAAACACTGGCAAACAGCCCTTTCAAAAAGCCCAATCTCAAGTCAAAGTCCACAAAAGCTTACTTTTCCAAGTGTTTGCCAAGAGTTATTTCAACACCACTCTGAAATATGTCCGAGTGTCCTTTCCTGCAGTGAAAGGCTTGAACACGTATGGTTTTGCTTTTTGCAAAGAAGGGTCGTCAGTTGTCCAGGATTCTGCCACAGTTTAGGGATGAAGTGAGATTAAATGATTTGGGGCCAACGCATCTGCCAATTCCCTGCAGAGCAGCGGGGGCGGGGGGGGGGGGGAGGTGAGGGTCGGCAGCCCACCTGCAATTGGAGGGTCTGTCCAAAAAAGGCCGACTCAGAGAGAGGGGGGAGACCGAGAGAGGCCGACGGCGCCCCCCTCCCAGCCCGCCGCTCACCTCGGTGTCATTGTTGAGGTTCCAGAGGTCCAGGCGCCCCATCCCGTCCACGCAGGCAAAGAGCGCGGGATGCACGGGGGACCACATGACGTCGTACACATAGTCTGCATTGTCTTCAAAGGAGTAGAGCGGCTTGTTGTGCTGTAAAGCAGAGAGACCGTGAAGACTTTGTGGCGCTGCTGCTGCCTCGGGCTGTCTAGCGAGCCTAATTAAAAACTTTGCACATTCACAAAGTGTCATAAAACTTCCCGAGATGAAAGTCCTCGAGAAGTTGAACCGCAGCTTTAATGTTACTAGAACTGTCCACTGGCATAAATAAATGCGGGGGGGAGGGGGCGGGGAGGGACTCTTAAGGGGCCGGGGGCTGGGACGGGCCGCGGGGAGGCGGTTTCGGACACAGTCGTGCGAGACGTTCCAGACAGGTGGCCGGGGCTGCCCAGGAGCTCGGAGTGCTCGCCGGGCTACGCTCTGAGAGTCGCTCGGCGGCCCGAACCCAGGCGTGCTCTGCCTGCCGGCATCGGACCCGTGGGGAAGGCTCTGGAAGCCCCCGCCGTCCCGGCGACCCAGAACCCTGCGCACGGAAGGCAACGCTTGCCACCTCGCGGTCGTTTTCTGTAGCTGCAACTCTGCTTCCAATCCAGCTCGAGGCCAAATGTATGCTTTAAGGGTTCCTTCGCGGCGGCGATGGGGACGCATATTTTAAAGGGATTTGTAGCTCTTCTGGGAGGTGAAAAAGCTCGCGGTTCTGAGACTCTGGTTTCTCTATCCAGGGTCAGTTCACCCAAATCCGGTGGACTGGCGGGGCTCAATGCAATGCCCCTGAACCTTCTCAGAGGGCGAATCACGTTTTCTAGATGCCTCAGTATTTCTAAGAGCCCCGAAGTCGGTGTTTGGGGGGAATGCATTAGCACACCCCCACTGCATACAAATGCTTCCCCTTCAGGGGGATACAATAAATTAAAATGGCACTCTTGATTTCCAGTGAATATTGTCACATCAAAATAGCACAGAAGTCAGAGGCAAGTTTGAAAGTACACCAGAAATAAAACGTAATTGGACTTCATGAATTATTCATTCCATCTGGCTTGTCTTATTCTAATTTCTGCATAATGGCTTTACTAATCCCTGATCAATTAATGTAAAATGAAATTTAAATGATAATGAAAGCCCTAGAGATAAAAGAAATTAAGTATTCTTATATCCTCTGACAGAAATCTAAACAATGGGAGTTTTTTTCCCCAATGTCTTCTTCATCCAGTCAGTTGTCTGTAGTCTCTTCATGGGTTCAACTGAATGCCTGTACAGGCCAGAGTAATAAGATCAAAAAATGGTAACATACAATGTGAACAATCAAATCCTTTCTGCAGAAAATGTTCAAAGAATGTATCTGTGGAGAATCAGCTCCAAATATTCGAGCAGACTCCTCAGATGTATAATACTGTGAGTGAAAGTAAAATGCACAAAATACATGTGCTGAAATCAAGGTGAGGAAAAACCACGAGAAGGCAATAAAACTCCCATAGCCTAGACCTAATGCAAAAATTTGTTAAGGTAGTGGCTATAAGTGATTTCTCTTTCCATGAATTATCTTGTTTTGGCATTGCTGAGACATGAACACAATTGTAAGACTATTAAAACAACAGAAGATTTTAGATGGGACATTGCGTGTGTGGGGTGAGTGGTATAAGTGGTCTTATTTTAAATTTAAGAGGTACCTAAAAAGAACATGTGACATCGAGACTGCAAAAAGAATTAAATGGACATTGGCCTTATAGTTTTGTATTTTAATACTCTATAACTCTTTTATGACCAAATGTTTATTATATCCCATATTTGCACTGTAATTTGGAGCTAAGATTATTTGCCTTTTTGCTATTTATGTAGCTTATTTTCTTCCTCTCACTGCTTGGACTACTGAAGAAGGTAGTGATTCAAACTACTTTCTTCAGCAAATATGAATATCCAATGACACCTTAAAGTAGTATGATTATCTTTTTCTCTTATTAATATAAAAAAGTCAGGGTGGAGTAGCTGGCCCTTCACTGACCGCTTGTGAATATTAAATTCTAACTCTTAGTAGATTTTTCCTACCCCAAATTCTTGATTTCATAGCTAGCTAGCTACTCACTATTTGCTAGAGAATATGAGTAACACATATTTCTTAAAATCAAAGAGTAGAAAAGACTTACACATGCTTTAAACAGTTCTAATTATCTTCTCTTAATAACCCAGCTGATAGTATAACTGAGTATATAGAGGTCTAGACATAGATCCACACATACATTCAATAAACACGTTAACTCATCTACAGTCCTTACTTTGATCAATTAGAAACCCATCCAGCTTTAAACAGTCATTTTCTAAGGAGTTGATATTAGGCAATATGTTAATTCTCTCAAATTATTCTGCTAACCTCAAGTGTTGTTTCTTTTTTCTTTTGGTGGCTTCTTTTTGAAGAAACTTAGTCAAAACTGTAGTATATCCTGGAGATTTTACTTTTTAAACATCTAGAAATAACTGCTTTGTTCATCTTACCAAAAACCAATTTTCTCGTGTTTAATAGTATTGCACTGAAAATGCTATTATTCCCTAGGTTTTCTTCAGCTTCCTTATCACCTCCCACCTCTAAGACTGAATCTTCCATTATAAAAGTCACCATGCAAGTAATTCTAAGCTACAGATTGTGCATGTTTGGGGCAAGGAAGAAGGATTTATATTTTCAAAGGCTTTTTTTTTGGTGTTTTTTTTTTTTGTTTGTTTGTGTTTTTTTTGGCGGGGGGGATAGTAGCTGATAGCTTCTTTATTTTTAATAACTTTTGAGATATAATTGACATACAATAAACTGCATATATTTAAAGTGTACAATTTGATATTTTCTTATTAGTAACGTATATATGGCAATCCCAATCTCCCAATTCGTCCCACTCCAATCCCCCTCTCTCGCCCTTGGTGTCCATTCAAAGGCTTTGTTTTAACCTTGATAAATTCACAGGATGAAGAAGTCTTGGTCAGGACTGAAGGCATTATTAGGGTACCAAGGGGACCAACATCTATGAACCAACAGTTCCCAAGTTTAGAACAGCATATGCTATAGGCATACGCTAATGCCATCCTTATAATAGCAAGCAGTGCTATTCTGAATATTAAGTGCAGTTTTTTCAATAAAAGATTCTTCCATTCTATCTTATTTGGGACTCAAAGTGTAAACTGAAAACCTCATTGAAAATTTGTCTCAAACGTTTAATATAAAACATTTCATAATTTACATATGTATCATGAAATATTAACATTTTCATGATATATACCAATAGCATTAGGGTCTAAAGATTCTGTTTTTGAATTCTGAAACGTATATGTTTGGATCCACAAAGCTGTTAAAGCTTGCTTTTGTATTACCATAGATTTTAGAACACTACAAGTTTTGAAAAGGTGCAGAGTGTAGGGGCAAATCTGACCAATGATTTTTGAGGAGGATCCTATAATATCATTTATACAAAGGCCACTTAGTACATTAAGTATCATTCCACTCTGTGTTACTGTAGAAAGTATTTCTCAAGGCCATCAAATTTCACTAGACAAAAACCCCTTCACTTGTGTGTTCTCTTTTCTGATGCTCTGTTTGGTATGAGACACCTGTTAGAGAGGTGGGGAAAAAAGGGAAACTGCTTTGTAATGCAGCCTGTGGCACGTGTGACACATGCCAAGGAAATAAAGCTGCGACACCCTGTGTTTTAGACAAGTTTCCAGGGCTGTGCCAAAAATGCTAAAATATCCAGACACAGATCAGTGTGATTTTAATGCCCTGACTCTCAGACAGAACAGAGAAGCAAGCTACCAGTCACCTCCCAGACAGACTTGAAGGGCAGGAAAGGATAAATTGCTGGGTGTTTGCGTGTGCCTGACTCTATACACACATTGTCTAATTTAATCCGCATAAAATCTCCGTAAGGTAGATGGTATTTACTGAAAAGAAAATCATAGTTCAGGAAAGTTAGTAACTTTCCCAAGGCCACGAAGGTTGTGAGTGGTAGCGTTGGATTTGGTTCTCTGGTGTTTCTAGCTGTTAAGTACATCCCCTATTTGTTGAAACCATGTGGTCCTCTATGAAACACTGTGAAGGTCTTCAGTCTTTACAGAAAAAGCAAAAGATCTGTTACCTCTCCACTTTGCTGTCCCTTCAGTTCAACCAATACTTACTAAGCACACACTGTGTAACTTGCAGAAAGAGTTAAAAAATATCAGTCACAATATTTCATTTCCTGAATCCGTTACTAATAATCCTGAAGGTGTTACCCATATAATTCCAGGCATCCTTAGCACCCTGTGACACTAACAGAAATCTTTCTCTCCTGAAAACTAGGAAACAGGATGGAAATGGGCCTTTAGCTAGCAGAGACTAAAGCAGGCCATGCATTAGAGAGTAGAATAAAATGATGCTAAAAGGCAAAGATCCGGGTTCAAGTTCACCAACTGTCTATACAACTTTGGATGAGGGACTCATTATATTATCTGATAGATGGGGATGACACAGGGAGTATGGCATAGAAAAGGAAGTAGGAGAAAGTGGGAAAACTACAGACCTTGGGAAATTTAACTTAATATTCGTGGATCTTAGTTTTTTTTTCATCTGTAAGATGGAAAGCTAGAGCAATTGACCTCAAGGGTTCCCACTGGCTTTGTGATTCTATGACTGTTCTGTGGAAAGGGCTGAACGGAATAAAGCATGTGAAAATTTAACAAAGAGTTATTCAAAACTGAGTATTATAATTAAAGCCATCTTCCTTGATGTTCTGTGGAATTCATATCACAGTGATTTTTTTTTTTTTTTTACTTTGTGTTTCACCAAAATACACAAATAAAGATGTACGAGGGTGGTTTTCAGTGAGGAAAATTGAAATAATAAAAGTAATAATAGAGTAATAGTAAAAGTAATATTTGACCAACTGGAGAAGAGGTAAAGAATATTAAATTTACATAAGAGAGGTAGCTAGTGAACCCTGCTCAAAAATGAACAGTTATAATATCCATCAACATTTTACAATAAAGACGATCTCTAGACTGAGCTTTGATTTTATAAGTATACGTCTGACAATTATAGCTGCATATTTTTCCAATCAGTTAACTGTAAAATGATGTCATGAGAGGTGAATTTCTATTTCTGATGTTAGAAATGTACCAGAGTCACATCCAGGGAATATAGTGTTTATTTTCTTCTATATGATTTATTTTCCTCTTATCAGGGGGCTCAAGGCATCCTAATGGGTTTTAGTTTTTTGAAGGTTGGTGAATAGGAAGATTTGTGTTAAAATGCCTCCTAACACCTCCAAACACTGTGGTTCTTGAGGCTGCATTTGCCTGTAAATGATCAGCTTTCAAAGCCAACTTAGAAATGTCTACCCAAACCATGAGCCTTTCTTTTGGAGTGGGGGAGTGGGGCAGGGGGTATTACATGGGTGGGTTCGGCGGGGGTGGACAACTAACAGTAGAATTTCTGTATTTTGATTCCGAAATAAAAGGAAAACAAATGGAATCTTACCTTGAACACTATATCTCATTGGGGAAAACAGGATGACCAAAACACTAAACAAAAAGTAATAAGAAAACGTCCTTCAAAAATTGTCATGTGGGTTCTGTGAAGTAATTAAAATAAATAGCCAGCCAGTTCTCTTCCTGGAAACATTAAAATGTGAGACCACAATATCACTTTTTAAAAAAACCACCAAAGGACCCCCAAACTTCAAGCTCACAGAAAAATGGATGCCTCTACCATAAAAAGAAAGTGCTTAAACAAACAAATCCAAACTCGCAAACCAAACCAAACCAAAAAACCAACTTTCCTGGCCCAAAAGAGGTGTTGTGAATTTGGTACTAGGGCCGGAAAACATTATTTGCAACTTAACATAGGGTCCTTCTAAAGCACAAAGTATCCTGTATTTATCTTAATTTCTATGGCTAATATTATAACAATACTCATGATACCCTAATCATATCTTTACCTGCTTCGACCATGGTCAGAAATTCAAAATTAGGCAAAAACCCTTTGGGTGAGCTCTTCTTAGCAGAATACACACAGTGGGGCTGTTTGTTGTTTGTGTACATTAATCACATATATTTAAGGACTTTAATTTGAATTAGTTAATTTAAAATGATTAGAAAGAAGTTTATAGAAATCCAGGAATTTAGCATTTGCCTCTCTATGAATGTAGAAGTTTTGCTAAATAAGTACTGAAGCCACATAAAAGTTGTTCTTTGTTGCACTACCTTCCTCTACTGCTTATTTGCATGGAAGAATCCTTCTAATCCAGGAGGCGCCACCAATAAAGAGGATAATTATCCATATAAAAGAATGTATACATATTCACAGGTTTTGACTAGTATTTGACTGTTTAAAGCCGCAGAAAAGACTACAAGCTTTGCCTCCCTCGTTCATAAAAGGAGTATTTCCCACACTGGCACGATTTTTATGCATATCAGCTCCACCTAAAGGTTCTCCTTTAAAACAGGCGTTTTAGTAAAACCTGTGCAGAATTCTTCTGAAAACCCTCAGCAGGCAGGGGTGCTCTTCCAAGCTGAACTGCTGGCATTCATCTCAGCTGCTAGGGCTCTTTTGGTGAGTTCTGCCTCCTGGCTTATTTGAGTCGAGGCAGGGCAGAGACGGTCACTTGACGGTTGGCTCACTGGTACCATTTGGGTGGCTGTCCTCTGGACTGACAGTCTCTCTCTGACAGACTCTGGTTGTAGAAGGAGGCAAGCAAGCTCAAAAGAGCCCCTCTATGGTGACTGCTGCCCCAATTCTATTTCTACCATGGCTGACCGGTTTCATGCCCAACATGATGTGAGTTAGAGAAAGAAACAGTCAATATGTAGATAATGTTCCGGTTGATGAAAGACTGTATCAGGAGGCTGGAGGGAAGGGATAGAGACTGGTGTGAAGGATTAGCTGGTGTAGAGGGATGACCTAGGGCTGCACCTAACAGCAGCTAAAAGTGTGGTTGTAGTCGTGCCTTGAAAAGTTAGAAGGATGAGCAAGTACAGATGTATTTGCAGGCTTAAGCAGCTTTGTTTATTTGTTACTATTTAGGGTTAAATTGCACAACTGCATTTTATTAGTGGGTAGATTAAGTGACAGAACATTTCCGGGACTTCCCTGGTGGCGCAGTGGTTAAGAATCCACCTGTCAAGGCAGGGGACACGGGTTCGATCCCTGATCTGGGAAGATCCCACATGCCGTGCACCACAACTACTGAGCCTGTGCTCTAGAGCCTGCGGGCCACAACTACTGAGCCTGCATGCTGCAACTACTGAAGCCCACGCGCCTAGAGCCCGTGCTCCGCAACAAGAGGAGCCACCGCAGTGAGAAGCCGGTACACCGCAACGAAGAGTAGCCCCTGCTTGCCACAACTAGAGAAAGCCCACGCACAGCAACGAAGACCCAACAGAGTCAATAAATAAATAAATAAAAACACATATTTAAAAAAAAGAAAAAAGGAACATTTCCAATTTCCACTCTGGTCCTTAAGCTGTCCACCTCCACCCACTCTAGCATCTGGCTTATAAACTCTCTCCCCATTGTAAATAAACTTATATTTAATATACATGTGTATATATCTTTATAAAACATATACATACATATATATAAATATATACGTTTACAAACATATAATTCTTAAAGATTTAAAAAGATAAAGCTATAAACCTAGATCCATGGATTACACCTTGATTCTCTCTTCATACTTATGTCTAAATTCCCCAAGTAAACACTTGCCAGTTCTCAGAGTTAATGTGACATTAATGGTCACACTACATTTAGTAAATATAACATTTAGACAAATTTCATTTCTTTTCAAGAAGTCACATACCCAAATACCCAGGTTTAAAACCTAATGGTAAAATTATGTAAATAATTAAATATTCCTTTCTATTTGCTAAACAATCAAATGTATATCATATACATTCAATTGTTTTCTATGTGTCATACATACATATCATGGGCACATTTTCAAAGGGTCAAAGCAAGTTTTTTGTGGGTCTGCACCCCTATGTCTCCTGGTGTTAAATGCAATGTATCTTTTATATTATATCGAAGAGTAGGCTAGCTGACAGATGTGTTTATTTCAATGGTGGAGAGAACTGGCTCAGAGAATCCCACATAGCAGAAGTTTAAAACATTCAGTTCAGACATAGAATACACTTGATATGCTTCCTGCTTTGCAACAGATTTGCTTACCTTATTTTATTTTGCCTAAGCCAAATTGAAATGAACTTCTATTCAAAATGGAAACACCAACGAAGCATGAGGTGAGGTGATTGAGGATACTGGAGATCAACATGGGAAAATAACCTAGTATTAATTATGAGCCCTGGACAATTTGCAAAGTTAAGAGGTCACAGGAGGCTGCCTAAGGTGGGCCCACATTGGTTTGATCCAAACATAGCTACTTTGAGGGACAGAGATGAGTTTTAGTTTATCTTCCAACGTCAGACATCACATGCAGGTTAGATAAGGAGATGAGGGTGGAGGTATCTTCGAATCTCATAATTATGTAGGCAGTTGTGTCTGTTATTTGTTTTTCTCATTCTCTCTTCAAACATTAGACCTTAGAAGGAGAAGGCTAAGGAAGGCAACTCCTGCAGCATATCATTGAAATGAAAAGGCAAACATTTCTACTCTGGTTAAAGGAATAAAAGAAAGGATGCGGCAAGCCCTTCTTACACAATGATAAAGCCCTGTCAGCTGAGTGAATTTTAAGTCTCAAAAGCGTTTACACTTATATGGATTATTCACACATGCCTGTATAAATATTTAACAGCTATAAGTATGTGTTGGTGGGTGAATGTTTGGGGGAGTTTGGGTTGGGGTAAGGGTAAAAGGACAGGAAGTATGAACACAGGCTAAGTCTGGCTGTGACTTGATGATTACATTCTTGTGGTTTCTTTCAAAGTTAAAGTATTCTCCCTGGGTGAGCTTAAAAAAGGAACCCCCTCCTTCCTCCCCCCAAAAAAGGGAAGAAAAGAATTTGATGACTGGCACAGGTAGTTTTATTGAAAGCCGATTTTAATGTTTGCTACTTTTTGTTAGGAAGGGAGGTGGAGGGGGAATGAAAATGAGGATAAGGGAAGAAAAAATAAGTCAGACACCACCTGAATGTCGTGTTTATCACAGAGGCAGCCAGCAGGGCTTTGGGTTGTGGAAAAAAACGCACTCTGTCATCCGGTAAGTGTTAATGGCAGTAAACTATTGATTTTGTTAATCTTCTTGTCTGTGTTAAGTGTTATGCTTAGATACTGTAATAGCCAAACCTTTAACTTTTGATTTTTATTGTTTTTCTTTTTCTGATATTTTAAACATTTAACAAAATGCTGGCAGAAATAGATGTGCTAAGGGCCCTTTGTCAGAATTACATAATTTTCAGGAGCTGTTTCCATCACAGTTTAAAATAATCTAACCTACCTTAACAAAGCACATTATTTCACTTAGGATATCCAAAAATATTAATTCATTAACAATGATTTACTGAGGACCTACTTTGGGAAATCAATAGAAATACGAGATCTGACTCTTCATAAGGACTTAAAATCCATAAGATGGGAAAATGAAAATTATGAAATAATAAGAGAAGAAAATTGTTTACTTGGGAGCCTATTTTCTCACTTTGTTCCAAAAGGACTTATATTGTCTTACAAGTTAAATATACCACAAAATTAAGAATAAATACACAACAGAGGCAGGTAAAATAGATAGCTAATACTAGGATCCTGAAATAAGCTGATTATTACAATCTGGTAGCGAATCCATTCTAAATTTCCTGGTAACAAAGACAAAGGGGAAAACATCGTGTCACAAGCAGGTACATAGAAAGAAAGAATATTTCCTCCTTAAAGTCACATTCCTCCTTAAAGACAAATTCTTGGGAAAAACTCAAGAAGGAATTTAGCATGCTTGTGAATCCCTGGAAAAGAGATGGGCTTTCTGGTTTGTTTATACCAAAGAAAGCGAACAAGTAGGTAGCCAGGTGCTAAATTCTGTGGTACAGATGTTAGGTGCCAGAGGAATTCAGAGATTGGGGGGATGGCGTGTCGGTGGTTACCTTAGTCTGATGTGGTCAAGGAAGGTATTATCTAGGACAGGTGACGGGATCCGCCTTGAAAGATACATAGACTTTGACAGATGGTAAGGAAGCCAGTCAAGGTGGGTAGGAAGCAAAACATGCAAAGACCTGGCTGTGTACATCAGCATGGAATTCCCAGATTGAAGGTGAGAAGTGGGGGCAGCCCGGTGGACTCTGAGGATTTGTCCCAAGGAATAATAGGAAATAATTTTGGTTTGGATAGAGTCAGGGGTGAGGACATGGTATGAATGCTCTTGAGTATAGAGTTAAGACTTTTTACTGCAATAAGCTACTCATTTATTAAGTATGTACTGATAAATTGTGCTATGTGCAAAATGGGTTCACAGATGTCTAACACTCATGCGAGGGTCTTCAGCTTTTCTATTATAGAAAATAGAAGCAGCAGCAGAGTAGGGGAGGAAGATCTGATTTGTATTTTAAACATGGTACATTTGAGCCTCTGGAGATGACACTTAGGTTAAGCCAACAGTCTAAATGTAGGTCTGGAATTGAAAGGAGACAAGCTTGAAGGCTGTGCCAAAGAATTATTCACCAGAGGTGCTGAGGGAGAGGAGCAAGTGCTGCAAGTATGAGTAGCAGACAGTATGATACAAGACGAGTACTAAAAATAAGTCATTGCACTTGGAATTAGGACTCACCAATGGTCTTGGAGAGAGAACTGTCAAACTGGTTGGGGAGTGTCTGGGAAGTATGGCAGTGCTTGGTCTGGACCCACTCTTCAAGTGGTTTGGTAAGCTAATTCAAAATTCTGGACATGCCTGTGATATTTTAAGCCAACCCATCCAATCACAAACTACCAATCTCTAAGAGGATCCTAATATTACTGGTGTTTGTGTCTAAGGCTGCCTTCTTTATTTCCTAAGATCACCCCCTTGCAATTTTGATATAACATCCTTGACATTTTGCATAATTTCTTATGTAGCTTTACATCTCACACTTGGTATTGTGCCTGGCAAATTGGAGGCAGAGAAGATGCATTGAAAGTGGGTGCTGAAGCTATTTACAATAGCCCGATCATGGAAATAACCTAAATGTCCATCAACAGACAAATGGATAAAGAAGATGTGGTACATATATACAAAGGAATATTACTCAGCCATAAAAAGGAACAAAACTGGGACATTTGTAGAGACATGGATGGACCTGGAGACTGTCATACAGAGTGAAGTCAAAAAGAGAAAAACAAATATCGTATAGCAATGCATACATGTGGAATCTAGAAAAATGGTACATATCAACTGGTTTGCAAGGCAGAAACAGACACACAGATGTAGAGAACAAACATATGGACACTAAGAGGGAAAGTGGCAGGAGGGTTGGGGTGAGATGAATTGGGAGATTGAGATTGCCATATATACATTACTAATAAGAAAAAAGATATATATATCAAATTGTACACTTTAAATATATGCAGATTATTGTATGTCAATTATATCTCAATAAAAATGCTAAAAAAGGACTTCCTAGGTGACTCAGTGGTAAAGAATCCGCCTGCCAATGCAGGGGACACGGGTTCAAGCCCTGCTCTGGGAAGATTCCACATGCCATAGAGCAACTAAGCCCTTGCGCCACAACTATTGAGCCTGTGCTCTAGAGCCCGTGAGCCACAACTATTGAGCCCATGTGCCACAACTATTGAAGCCCATACATCTAGGGCCCGTGCTCCACAAGAGAAGCCACTACAATGAGGAGCCTGTGCACCACAATGAAGAGTAGCCCCCACTCTCAGCAACTAGAGAAAGCCCGTGTGCAGCAACGAAGACCCAATGCAGCCAATGAGTAAATTAAATAAATTTATTTTAAAAAATGCTAAAAAAATAAAAAAGAATCTCTCCCCACCCTTAATCCAATGAACTTAACTGCTCAGACTCTGGCTGGACTTCTCTCTCTTTGCCCTTCTTGCCTGTAAATGCAGCCCAGCCCAAACCCTCAACGACTCACATGTAGCTTGCTACAGCATGTGTTTCTCAAATTGCAATTCCTCTGCTATTCCTGAATAAATTCAATTTCAGGTTAAAAAAAAAAAAAAAAGACAGTGGGTGCTGAAGCAGGTAGCAGCTGGGTGCAGTCCCATCTCTTCCTGGCACTTTGGAGCAGAGCCTTGAACTTTCACCTGATTCTTTGGGCTTATGATTCTTTCTTAGTCTCCCCAGGGCTGAACTTCCACTTTTCCTGACAGGTTTTTGATTCAACATCCTCCTTAGGCTATCTTTTATTCTAGCATGCTACTTTGGTTCAAACCTTTCCCCTCACTCTGCTACCTTTAATGTAATCTCTGATGAAGACTACCCAGTCATGGCAAAGGTTTCAGCATGTTTGTACACCATGGGCAATAAACCAAACATAGGCAACTGTTCTTGTGGAGGAAGGTGATATGAAAAATAGTAATAAAAAATAGACTTGGACAGTAGGAAATCTAGTCAGGAACTTCCTGTGTATTATAGGAACAGGGTATTGGGAATTAAATGTCTGTTGAATTTTATCTCATCAAAAACAAACAAAACGGACCTCAAAAAAGATGGTGGAGGAGTAGGACGTGGAGATCACCTTCCTCCCCACAAATACATAAAAAATCCATATACTTGTGCAGTGGCTCCTGCAGAACACCTTCCGAATGCTGGCAGGAGACCTCAGACCTCCAAAAGGACAAGAGAATTTCCATGTAATTGGGTAGCACAAAGGAAAGAAGGGGAAAAAAAGAGACAAAGGAATCCTGAGGAGACCGGCTCCTCTGGGAGGGAGCTGTGGGGGTAAGGAAAGGTTCCCACACACTGGGGAGCCCCTTACTGGCAGGGAAGGATGGGGGAACCTCAGAGCCCCCAGAAGAGAGAGCAATGGCAGGTGTGCAGAGGGCAGAGTGGAGAGATCCCTGCATGGAGGATTCAGGCAGCACTCCTGAGCCAGAGAAGCTAATCTGCTCACCCACCATGGCAGTGGCGGCTGCGCACCGAGGCTTGGGCTTTGGAGAACAGACACCAGGGAGAGAGCTGGGGCTGGCTGCATGAGAACAGCCTGGGGGGCAGGTGCGCCAGCAAGCAAGGAGGGAGTTTGGGGAAAATCCTGGGCCAGGCAGAAAGGCAGGGGACCTTTGTTTCGCAGTGCTTGGGAGAAGCTTCCCTCCTTGTGAACTCACAGGCTGTGAAGTGTCGCGACCTGCAGCTGCTGGATTGAAAAGCCCACCTGTCGCCCCACACCCCCACCACCTGCCCACCCTGCACACCACCGGGCCCCACTGCCTGCCCACCCACTGCTGCCAAGGGTCCTGTATGTAAGGCAAGTCATTGGCCACACCCTCCCAGCAGTAGGTGAAGCCCACCAACACCAAGGGTCCCGCGATCAGGACTAACTTCCCTGGGAGAACGCATGGCAAATCTCAGGCTCAAGCTGACCTCTGCTGCTACAAGCACTCCCGCAGATTTCAGCTAGACTGCCATATCTCTCCCTTCCCCTAATCTGAAGTTGCAAGTGAGCCCCAATCACCCTCTTTTGCCCCCTCTTGCCTGGGCGGGGAACTGACTCCTGAGAGCAACCCACACGTAAAGAAGGGACCAAAACCAAAATCACAGTCCTGATCTCCGAGGACTGTAAGACCAAAGAAGAGAAAGGGAAACAGCCATAGGAGGAGCAGATTTAATACCCACAATAGGCGTGATAGACTGCAACTGTGGATCACTTGAATAGACAAGTGTTTCTACAGTAGAGACTGTAGACATGGGGGCAACTGGGGACTGTAGGGACAAATACACACAGGACTAACACCAGATCACAGTCTGAGCTCTCCACAGTCCTCTCCACAGCAGGTGCAGAGCCCTACCTAGAAGTATTGGAGGACTTCTTGGTATGTTTTCCTTGTTTTTGGTTTTAGGTGTTTGTTAGTTTAATCTTTACTGTATATATTTGTATGTAGATTTGCTTGTAATTGGTATGAGTACTCCCTTCTTTCTTTTCTTTGCTCTTTTTCTCTTCTCTCTGGTTTCTTTTCCTTTTCTATTTTTGCAAGTGCAAGTGTGTACATCTCTTTGTGTGATTTAGACTGATTAGAGTTGCTTTTATCACCAGTCTTGGGGATCTGTCTGTCCTGTCCCCTTCTTCCCTTTTTTCTTCTTTTTCTTTGCTCTCCTTCTACCTCCTTTTTCTCCGTGCTGTACAACTTCCAGGGTCTTGGTGCCCCAGTCGGGGCTGAAACCTGGACCTCTGAGACACCAGAGCAGAGTCCAGGATGTTGGACCACCAGAGAACTCCTGACCCCATGGAATATTAATCAGCAAATGCACCCCCACAGTTCTCATTCTCAACACCAAGCTCCAAATCTAACCAAAGGCCAGCAAGCTCCAGTGCTTGATACCTCAAGCCAAACAGAACAGAGACAAGAGGAATTACTACTAGGCAGCATAGGGAAAGGAGATGGCAAATCCTATAAATTAGACAAAATGAGAAAACAAAGAAACATCTTGCAGGCAAAGGAGCAAGATAAAAACCCACAAGACCAAATAAATGAAGAAGAAATTGGCAAATTGCCTGAAAAAGAATTCAGAGTAATGATATTAAAGATGACCCAAAATCTCGAAAACAAAGTAGAAAAAATACAAGAAACATTTAATAAAGACCTAGAAGAACTAAAGAGCAAACAAAAAGTAATGAACAACACAATAACTGAAATTAAAAATACTCTAGATGGTATAAACAGCAGAATAACTGAGGCAGAAGCACAAGTAAGTGAGTTGGAAGATATATTGGGGGAAATAACTGCCACAGAGCAGGAAAAAGAAAAAAGAATAAAAAGAATGGAAGACAGTCTCAGAGACCTCGGGGATAATAGTAAGCATACCAACATTCAAATCGTAGGCGTTCCAGAAGAAGAAGAAAAAAAGAAAGGGCCTGAGAAAATATTTGAGGAGATTATGGTGGAAAACTTCCCCCACATGGGAAATAGTAAACCAAGTACAAGAAGTGCAGAGAGTCCCATATAGAATAAACCCAAGGAGAAACACACGTAGGCACATATTAAACTATCAAAAACTAAACACAAAGAAAAAATATTAAAAGCAGCAAGAGAAAAGCAACAAATAACATATAAGGGAAAACCCATCAGGATAACAGCTGATCTCTCTGCAGAAACTCTGCAGGCCAGAAGGGAGTGGCAGGAGACAAAGTCTTGAAAGATAAAAACCTACAGCCAAGAATACTCTACCCAGCAAGAATCTCATTCAGATTTGATGGAGAAATCAAAAGCTTTACAGACAAGCAAAAGTTAAGAGAATCTGGCACCACCAAACCACCCTTACGACAACTGCTAAAGGAACTCCTCTAGGCAGTAAACACAAGAGAAGGAAAAGACCTACAAAATCACAGCCAAAACAATTAAGAAAATGGTAATAGGAACATACATGTCAACAATTACTTTAAATGTAAATGGATTAAATGCTCCAACCAAAAGACACAGACTGGCTGAATGGATACAAAAACAAGACCCTTATATATGCTGCCTACAAGAAACCCACTTCAGACCTAGGGACACATACAGACTGAAAAAACAAACAAAACTTATCCTTGGGCTTAAAACATTAGTATGTACCTGACATTACTTTGAACAAATGTGTTTCAATTGGTGTGTGTGTGGGGGGAGGCGGGGAAGAGAGGAAGAGAAAGAGAGATACTGATTGAGAGGGAGATTAACATAATTTTTCATGGAATATTCTTACATATTTTTTTGTCTAGAGAGGAAGAGTGATGCCTGGAAACAAGAGACTGCTGTGTTGACCATAAGGAAGCCTGAATCCAAATCAGCACCACACAGCAACTAGACATCCTGCACTAGTTTGTAAACATATTCTGAACATGGTGATAATGATGCATTTGGTCTTTGGATTCAGCATCAACACACTTATTTCTCTGTAGAGCTACCACATGATTCAGCAGTCCCACTCCGGGGTATATATCTGGAGAAAACCAAAATTCAAAAGGATATATGCACCCCAATGTTCACTGCAGCACTATTTACAATAGCCAAGACATGGAAGGAACCTAAATGTCCATCAACGGAGGAATGGATAAAAAGATGTGGTACATATGTACAACAGAATATTACTCAGCCATAAAAAAGGAACAAAATAATGCCATTTGCAGCAACATGGATGGACCTAGAGATGGTCATACTGAGTGAAGTAAGTCAGAGAAGGATAAATATCATATGATATCACTTATATGTGGAATCTAAAAAAATGGTATAAATGAACTTAATTACAAATCAGAAATAGTCACAGATGTAGAAAACAAACATGGTTACCAAGGGGAAAAGTGGGAGGAAAGGATAAATTGAGAGATTGGGATTGACATATACACACTACTATACATAAAATACGTAACTAATGAGGACCTACTGTACAGCACAGGGAACTCTACTCAACACTCTGTAATGACCTATGTGGGAAAAGAATCTAAAAAAGAGTGGATATATGTATATGGATAACTGATTCACTTTGCTGTACAGCAGAAACTAACACAACATTGTAAATCAACTATACTCCAATAAAAATTAATTTAAAAAATACCGCAGGGATAACTACTTCTGATGTCACTTCTAAATGGCGGAAGAAGCTTCTGTGCTATAAATCCAGGCATTTAAAGATGAATCTATTAATAAACGTCCATTATTTTCATGCAAAAATCACATTCACAAATGCCAGCAATTGGAAATTAAATGTATTCAAGTCCTGCAGGAAGCAAAGAAACAAGCCAACTCATGTCTCACAACCGTAATGCCTCAACTCTTCCGGCAACCTTCCCTCAACATCCACAGGTCCTTCAGGGCTCTGCTGTCCCTGGGAGCCAGCCTTGGAGGGATGGGGGCCCTTCAGGCGCTAGGGGTGGGGTGTGTGTGAAAGAACCTCAGGAGAAGCTCATTACTGTTAACATTTTTTGTCCATAACAGAGGGTCAACTGTGATAATGAAATATCCTTAGCTTTTGTTATAGGCTGAAACATGTTGGCCCAAAAGTCATACGTTGAAGTTCTAACCCCCAGTACCTCAGAATGCAGTTATTTGGATATAGCCTCCTTAAAGAGGTAATTAAGGTTAAATGAGGTCATACGGGTAGGCTCTAATCCAATATGACTGGTGTCCTTGTAAGAAGAGGAGATTAGGATACAGACATGCACAGAGGGAAAAACACAAGAACATGGCCATCTGCAAGCCAAGGAGACAGGCCCCAGAAGAAAGCAACCGTGTCAATACCTTGATCTTGGACTTCTAGTCTCCAGAACTGTGAGGAAATAAATTTCTGTTCTTTAAACCACCCCGTCTATGATACTTTGCTATGGCAGCCCTAGCAAACTAATGTAGCTCTCAAAGGAACAGAGAAGGAAGGCTCTCTTTTTCCCATGGCTTCTAATGTACACCCACACGGGCACATTTACCCTGTGCATCTGCATTTATGGAACTGCCCCCAACAGTGCAAGACCGAATGCTGCTTCTTTTGCAATCAACGATGGCAGCTCCACCCTGTGCTTTACTGTGTCTTCCACTGGAAGGGGCCTGTGGGGATTACAAAGCCTGCCTCTCTCTAGAGACAGCAGAGCCTCTTTTTAATTTTCAACTTCGCTTTACATCACAACTATAGTTCTGCCATGCAGTTGAGACACCTGGGACAAGTAAGGATGCAGAGTGGAAGACTCGATGCTGCCTCAATACCAATGCGCCAAACCACCACAGGGACCCAACTGAACGTGAACCAGAAATGACGATTCTGTCCGATTCAGTCAGTCACTTTTGCCCAGACACAGAGCTATTTCCCTCCCGAAACAAAGTCTTCTGTGCTTGAGATGAGAGTTTACTTTGGCTTAATTTGGCCACCCTCTGCAGTCTCCGTCTTCAAGTCCCTTTCTGTTAGAAAAGGTAGTTGGATGGTGAGGTGGGGATGGGGTGAGAAAAAGCCAGGCAAGTTGGCGGGTAGCCGAGCGCGACTTGGGTCCAAAAGCAGAGCCCTCTTACCCAGAGGCTGGGGTTAACCTTTCAACTCCAGAGCTGGCAGGCCCCTGCCAAGCTCTCCCTATCCGCCTCCTTAAAGGCTAATTCCTGCTGAATGGGTTCCCGAGCCTGGAAAAATTTCAAAGAATTTTTGAATACATCTCTAGAGCTTCTTCTCTTAACAATAGGATCTATCAAATAGCAAGGGGAGGCTCTGTTTAAAAGCACCGACAGCAGATCAGAAGAATGTGTTTGATTGCCAAAGCGACTAATTTATTTTTATACAGTATTAATGATGCTACAATAACTAATATCTATAGCCTGGTTTTGACAGTTTATTGCAAGGGTTCCCATTGTTTAAAAAAGAAGAAAAAGGAAGGAAAAAAAAGAAAGTATGAAAGAGAGTGTTTTATTTTGCTACATTTCCATTTGTTAACAAAACTCCCTATAAGCAAAACCAGAGGTCATTAGCAAACAACCAAAACATGCCTGTCTCCAGAAGAATACAGCTCCCTTCACCCTTTAAAATACAGCTCTGCTGAAAACCCAAATCAGGACAAATCCTTAACATGAAAAATTCAGTGCAGACTTGAAACCACCTGACTTTACTTTGGGTTTGTGCTCCTTAAAATGACCTAGAAAATACCATAATCTTCTCTTCGTGCTCCTGGATGTGGGCCAGGGCCCTGGCTCCAGAGGCAAAGGGCAAAACTAAAACTCATGTCTGAACAGACAGCTCCACCCTCTCTCCCAAGTCCACTTGGCCGTGTGACAAAAAGTGAGGTCTGAAGCACATTCATCTAGGGCCTGGGTTTTTGGCCAAAGCTCAAGACTCTTATAGGACAAACAAAAATGAAATCCAAAATGTTATCGCCTCGCCTTTAGAAATCAAACGCACTTAAACGATTGTACTGCACAAGGTGAGTGGTTCCCATTTGCTATGTAATAGGGAACCAATAGAAATGTATTAAACTGCAGCTTTTTGTTTCCGAGAAGGATCCTTAGCTGCGAGTTTAAATTTCAAACTGTTTTTTAATAATAATTGTGTGTGTGTGTGAGAGAGAGAGAGCGCTCACAAAAAATGAGAGAGACTGAGGGAGAGAGAGGAGATTTCTACATGGAACCAAACACATTGAGAATGAAAGGCCAACTACGGGGAGGGTGGAGGACACAGGGACTCCACGGTGGGGGCCTGCTTGCCTGGCACGGGTACCCCCAGACTGTGGGTAAGCCTCTCAATGCCCTTCACTGAATGTTTCAGTTCTGAAGGACTCACTCTCCCCAATGCCCACCCACCCTGACATGCCCACTCTCCCTCACGCTTTGGCTGGGTGAGAGCCAGCAGAGACTGTCAAGTAATTTTTACCTCCTGCTGAGCTAGTGACAGGCTCAGTACAAACAGCTACATTGAGAAAGTACCTCTGCGCCACAGATCCCAGAGCCAGGGCTCTAACAAGACAGTCTGGGGCTATGAACACCACCATCTGATCCCACTGGGGCAGATCAGTGCTGAAATGGCAGGACCACGGCTTCCAAATGTGCTTTCCCTCTCGTCCCCTAATCAAAACCCTCTGCTCCAGCCAGTCGGCTATGTTCACACTGGATCCCTGCTGGCCTTCAAGACTTCCTTCATGCTCTTGCTTTCTCCTTCTCAAAAACTGTCCAATCCTGAGATCCCTGTGAAGGCCTGCCTACCCGAGCAATCCCCTCTCAGACACCTACACACACAGGGATGTCTCCTCCTCCCAGGCCTCAGTCATTATTTTCTGACACCTTCCACAGGTGCTCTGTCTGTGGCTGCTATGAGTCTGTCTTGTGTAGTTATATGTAAACATGCCTTTCTTCAATAAGTGGTGCTGGAAAAACTGAACAGCTACATGTAAAAGAATGAAATTAGAACATTCTCTAACACGATACACAAAATTAAACTCAAAATGAATTAAAAACTTAAATGTAAGACTGGATACTATAAAACTCTTAGAGGAAAACACAGGCAGAACACTGACATAAATCACAACAATATCTTTTTGGATCCACTTCCTCGAGTAATGAAAATAAAAACAAAAATAAACAAATGGGACCTAATTAAACTTAAAAGCTTTTGCACAGCAAAGGAAACCATAAACAAAATGAAAAGACAGCCCACAGAATGGGAGAAAGTATTTGCAAACGAAGCGACCGGTAAGGGAGTAATCTCTAAAATATATAAACAGCTCACGTAGCTCAATATTAAAAAAAAAAACAAGCAATACAATCAAAAACTGGGTGGAAGATCTAAATAAACATTTCTCTAAAGAAGACATACAGATGGCCAAAAGGCACATGAAAAGCTGCTCAACATTGCTATCAGAGAAATGCAAATCAAAACTACAATGAGGTATCATCTCACACCAGTCAAAATAGCCATCATCAAAAAAACTACAAACAATAAATGCTGGAAAGGGCATGGAGAAACGGGAACACTCCTACACTGTTGTGTAGGAGGAGGGAATGTAAATTGGTACAGTCACTATGGAGAACAGCATGGAGGTTCCCTAAAAAACTAAAAATAGAGCTACCATATGATCCATCAATCCCACTCTTGGGCATATATCCAGAGAAAAACATGGTCCAAAAGTATACATGCACCCCAATGTTCACTGCAGCACTATTTACAATAGTCAGACGTGGAAGCGACCTAAATGTCCATCAACAGAAGAATGGATAAAGATGTGGTACATATATACAATGGAATATTACTCACCCATAAAAAGGAATGAAATAATGCCATTTGCAGCAACACGGATACACCTAGAGATTGTCATACTGAGTGAAGTCAGACAGAGAAAGACAAATATCATATGCTATCACTTACATGGGGAATCTAAAAAAATGGTATAAATGAACCTATTTACAAAACAGAAATAGAGTCACAGATGTAGAAAACAAACTTATGGTTATCAAGGGGGGAAGGGGGGGATAGGGATAAATTGGGACATTAGGATTGACATATACACACTACTATACAGAAAATAGATAACTAGTAAGGACCTACTGTACAGCACAGGAAACTCTACTCAATACTCTGTAATGGCCTATATGGGAAAAGAATCTAAAAAATAGTGGAGATATATATATATATGTGTGTGTGTGTGTATATTTGTGTGTATATATATCTGATTCACTTTGCTGTACAGTAGAAATCAACACAACATTGTAAATCAACTATACTCTAATAAAAATTAATTTTAAAAAATATACCTGTACTTCATTCCTGAAGTATTTGGTTTTCCACATATAGCAAGCTTTTCCATATTTGTGTCTTTAACCTTATCTATTAGCAGAGTTTTAGGTTCACAGCAAAACTGAGAGGCAGGTAGAGAGAGTCCCCAAATACTCCTGCCCCACAGTCTCCCCCATTATTAACGTTCCCCACAGAGCAGTACCGTTGTTACAACCAATGGCCCTACACTGATGCACCATTATCGCCCAAAGTCTGCAGTTTACCTTAGTGTTCACTCTTGGTGTCATACATTCTATGGGTTGTGACAAATGTATGATGACATGCACTCACCACTGTCGTAACACAGAGGATGTCTCACTGCCCTAAACATTTTCTGTTAGAGCCAGTTGTATCAAGCAGTCCCGGAAGGCTGCAGAGTTGACTCTTGGTGGGGAGGGATGGGGGTCTCTAGAGGTTCTCGTTCACCTCTGGTGGGAACGCAGGGTAGTACAGCCAGTTTGGAAGCCCGTTTGGCAGTTTCTTATGAAACTAAACATACTCTTACCATACGATCCAGCGATGACAGTCATCAGTATTTACCCAAAGGAAACTAAGGCCCCCACAAAAATCTGCATACGAATGCTTATAGCAGTTTTATTCATAACTGCCAAACCTTGGAAGCAACCTAGATGTCCTGATGAACTGATAAACTGTAGTATATCGAGGCAATGTTTTTCAGTGATAAGAAGACATGAGCTGTCAAGCCATGAAAAGACTCAGAGGAACCTCAAATGCATATTTACCAAGTCAAAGAAGCTAATCTGGAAAGGATACATAGTACATCATTCCAAGTAAAGGACTCTCTGGAAAATGGCAACAGTAAAAGATCAGTGGTTGCCAGCAGTTGGGAGGAGGTAGGGATGAATAAGCAGAGCACCAGAGGCGTTTTGGGCCCCTGAAATACTGGTGTATGATGTTATAATAATGGTTATATATCTGTACAGACCCACAGAATGCACAACACTAAGAATGAACCTTAAACTATGGGCTTTGGGTGAATGAAAAAAAATTCTACACTGTTATTACATTCGCGCATGTTTTGCAATGATGACACGTAGGTTGATATGTTGATATGTAAACATTCATGTGTTCATGTTTGTACAACGGATTGGACAGAAGTGGGGGGAAATCAATGGAGTAGAAAAAAGGTGATAAATGGAGAACGCAGTTGTCAAAAACATCAATTAAGAGCAGACAGGGGTGTCTTTGCAGGTACATTTGTGTCTGGGGTCCAGTTATGTTTCAGTCACTGGGATACCTGAATGAGGTTTAAAATAAATTTGCAGTAAATATAAAACTTCAGAGTTTATCCTATCATTAATCAGCAACATAACTGCTAGTGGCTTAACTTATATGTAATTGCTCAATAAGAGAATCAGCCTGTATTATAGATGAACCATTTACTGCTCTGACTGAAAGCTGTGGGGAATATAGAATTGATGTGAACTATGGCCACTGACCTCAAGAAGCTCATGGCCCGGTAAAAAGAGGGAAACAACAAAAAAATATGTTAAAAGACATTTAGATTATATTTAAGTGCTGGGTTTTTTGGTGCCGATTAAAATTGTTTTGAGAATAGTTTTATGACAGTAGAGTGATGCATCACTAAACAAGAGAAAATTGCAAGTTATTCCAGCACTTGAGTTCACTACTAAACGGCAAATAAAATTAGGTTGACAGTTCAAAATATTAAAAATTTTTTAAACGCACTGATTTCCAACTGACTCAATCGCAGTCATTGTGAGGTGGAAAAGATATGGAACTAAAAGGATATCTAAATCACTTTCTCTACACACTGATTTTCTTTTCTGTAGGGCGTCTGTAAAGCATTCCTCAGGTCTGATTTCTATAACTGAAGCCATATTTTCTTGTCGCTCTTCTTTCTTGTTTCCCACCCATGGACTTTGGCTCTATAAAGGACATAAAGACTGTTTATAAAAAAATAAGTGGTATATTTATTTAATCACTATTCCAAGTGGTGCTGGCATCATACCTGTCTTCACGGAAAGTTCCTTGCACAGCTTTCAGAGCCTGTCACGCCTCCATCTCTAAATACTATTTCTGGACACTTAATTCTTCCTTCCTTTCAGTCAGTCTCTCTCCTCTCCCGACCCCCAATCCATCCCTCTCTCTCTCACTCCTCTCTAGAATTCAAGTTCATTAATCATTTCTATCCTTACTGACTTGTTTACTTGTTTGACATTATTATTGGAAAATGCAAATTGGAAAGACTGCATTTAGAACTTGTGGGACTAATGGGTAGATGCTTGTCCAAGAGAGTGGAAACCATGAAATGCAGGTTGAGGTGTTCGAAATGATTAGCAGAGCAAGTAAAGTGGTGTCCGTCAGAGCTTCCAAAGGTATGTTCCAAGGAATACTGTTCTCCCAGTATGCCTGGGTAAAAATGAATCCCATATCCAGATGAGTTTGGGGACCTTTGCATGGCAAAAATCAGCCCATTCCTGGAGAAGAAGTTAAAAAGCCCTCTCTGACAAAGATACTTATTCACTTTAACTCTTTCTGTATTGATTTGAAATCATGGAACCTCTTCTCCTGCCTTTAAAAAATACCTGTTAAGAGTCCACAGAATACACACACTGTCATGTGTTGTAGGAGATGGCACAACCAAAGGTGTGCTTTATTTTAGGAAGATTATCTACCAGGATTATGTAGGAAGAAGGAGCATGGGGAGAGACCCACCTCAGAGAAACAGGTAATAATTTTGTCATAAACTTAGTAAAGAAGATATGGTTATTCTCTGCTCTCAAGGAACTATTTTTTCAAATAGACTCCTTTGGGGATCGGGGAGGGCATTCTTAAAGAAGAGTGTGCCTGTTCTGATTTTTTTACGGATCTAGATTCACACAACATATTGTAAAAAGAAGAAACAAGATCACATACACACTCACTGACATAGAAATACTTTTCCTGTTGACAGTCCATGGACTGCTAGACTGAAAAAGCGGGCTTAACAGCAAAAGACTAGCAAACCTCAGTTCATTTATTGAATTTTATTAAAGGAGGGCGACTGAGAGAGAGAAAAACCAAACCAATCAGGCATAAATTAGGTTCCATAGGTGGGTGGAAGCCAAGAGTCTCAAATATAACCCTCCTGGATTGGGGACACACTGCTCTTAACGCAGCTGGGCCTGGCAGAGTGGTAAAGGGGAAATCTGGTTTAAAAGTTACGTTTTTAATCATTAAGGAAGGTCCTAAGTGAGAAGGAAACTGACAACTTATAAGAGACTTCTTACTTTTGACTTGGGTTTAGTTCAAGCCAATGAACAGGGGACAGGAGAGAAAATTATTTCACTCTACCGCCAATTCCACAACATTCCTCTGCAGAAACTTCCACAGAGCTGGTGAGCTTCCAGTAGTAAACACTGAGGTCTGTTTCCCCAGAATTTATGGGAGGGCTTGTTACTCTACTTTGGAAGGAAAAATGAGAGTTTTCAAAGATTAATTATATTTATTTTTCCTCTACAAAATTTTTATTTATTCTTTACAAAGTAGTAGAAGAATGAGAACAATCTCCCAATTTTTATTGTCCCAAGTTGGTACAGTAATAATTGTCCTAATGGTCAAATTCTGCTCATCCTATATTGTATGTAATACTGGCAGACTAACATGTGTGAGACACAGGATACAGAAGACCAAAGCAATATCCTTCTCTGAAAACAAGAGTGTATCAATAGGTACTAAATAGTCAAACAAGTTAAAGAAATAATCTGGAAATTGTGAAAGTACCTGATATTAGAACACATGAAGAAAAATCCTTACATGAGCTTTCTTTAGACCTAAACCAAATGAGAGTGTATCAGTTTTCTAAGCTTGCCATATTTAAATCCCCTTTGAGAAATCAGGACCTGGTGGGAGGCAGGGGACAGGTGTGAAGAGACTACAGTGCTCTGAGTGAGGATTAGACGTAATAGTGACAGAGTTGTTTGGAGCTAAGAAGGATAAAGAAGAGATTATATTTGGCTCAAAAATTTAAAAACAGGGACTTCTCCGGTGGCACAGAGGTTGAGACTCCGCACACCCAAAGCAGGGGACCCAGGGTCAAACCCTGGTCAGAAAACTAGATCCCACATGCATGCTGCAACTAAGAGTTTGCATTCCACAACTGAGGAGTCAGTGAACTGCAACTAAGGAGCTGGTGAACCACAACTAAGGAGCCTGCCTGCCACAACTAAGGAGCCCATGTGCTGCAACTAAGACCTGGCACAACCAAATAAGTAAATAAATATTTTTTTAAAATTTAAAAACAATTATAAGTTGATGAAAAGAAAAGTCCAGTTGAAGATACAACAGAGGAACAAGTAAACATCAAGCTAGCAGAAAGATCAGATGAGATAATTCTGCAACAACCCATTCAAGATGGGGTAACATGGCAGTTTATTTACAAAAATATACTTAGCATTACAGGGTATCACTGGTACAATGCCAGTTACATGGAAGTATGCAGTTGAATGCAGCTTCTATTCTGACGATGGTTATTACCACCATAGTCTTTATCATCATGATTCAGCTTCATCTGAATATTTCAGTATAGTAGTGAATTGGGAGGAGAGTCCCCGAAGGGTTGCAAAAGTAAACATTCTGGTCACTCGAGATACTACTATTGAATGTGGTAGCATTATGAGAGTGTTCAACCAACTCATGTTGAGACAAGAGAGATCTATGGGCTGAATCCAGGGATTAATGTGGAACAAAAGTATTGCTGGTGATCTGATGAAGTGGTAGCAGATACAGAACATTAGGTTGACACCATGGTTCAAAATCCTGAGGGGAAGGTGAGATGTCTTTAGTGCCCAGTCTCACTCAGTATGACATCAAGCAGGAGGCGAAGAGGTGACACTTCAAAGCCATTGCCCTTGTCATGTCCAGAAGAAAGTCTACATGCCATGGCGTGGCATCACAGACTGCCTGTCACCATCCCTTTTTGCCTCAAGAGCCGCCCTTTCATTATTCCCTTCCAGTCACCTTGAAACCACTGCTTCAGTTCAACTACACTTTAATATCCAAATAACAGTAATAGCAACAATAACACTATTTAATAGTAATAATAGAATTGCTACTTCTTTCATAGTATTTACCTTGTGCCTGGCTCTGTTTTAAGAGCTTTATATATACTAACTCATTTAATCTTCACAAGTACCCTATGAGATAGGTAGTATTTTAAGCCCCATTGTATAGATGAGTAAACTTCAGCACAGAGAGGTTAAGTAACTTTCCTAAAGTCATACAGCTAGAGTGTCAACTATTTCATGCTTCTGATTTTGAATACTCTGTTCCTTTTGCTTGAATTCCCTTCCCTTTCTCCCTTTACCTAAGTCCTTCAAACCTCACCTTGGATGTCACCTACTTTGAGAACCTCCTTTAGCACATTTCCTTCTCTATCCCCTCTCCACTGCTTTAGTGTGAGTTAGGAATTTTTCCTATAAAAGATGATTTAGAGAAGAGTTGAGCCCTCTTCTTTTGGAGAGAATCACTTCCCACAAGAGACAGACTTTCCTAGAGGTATCTTTAGATAGAGCATTCCTGCATGTGTAACAGTGAACCAAGGGGCAACTGTCAGGCTTGTTGGGGACCCTCTTCCCTTGTTCACTTGAACACTCACCACCTTGAGTGAAAGGGGTCGGTAAGGACACATGCTCTGGTTGCCCCTCTCTTTGGATCATTCCTACAAACTAATTGGCATTCTAATCACCTACTTTGTAAGAAAAATATTAGGAGGCCACTCTACCCCTGGATGGTTGCCTTAGATTTTTTCCCAAAAATTATAGTTTCTTAAATATTTCCTAATAGGATTTTTAAAGCTTAACCACAGTTTTCTAATCATTATATTTCTAAATTATGGTTATGAATTTTACTGCTTAAAACCACTGTTAACTAAATATTTGCTACAGTATGTCTTTAATGCACATCTTTAAAAGATCCAGGGATTATTCACCCATGCATTAATTCAATGATTTATTAAGTGCCTACCAGGTCCAAGCACTATGTCAGGTACTGGGGATACAGAGAGAGTAACATGGGTCTACTCTCAAGGAGTTCACGGTCTCACAGGGAAAAGGTAGACTTTCTACACATACTAAATGGGATTCAGTGAGCAAGGCAAAGCTGTTTTTACTGTTGCATTATCTACAATATAGCCACATTTAACATTTATTATAGTACCTAATCATTTTTAATGAATCCATTTTAAAGGTAATAACCAATGTTTCTCCTAAGAAACAAAATTTTTCCAATTTCTTTGATTTATGAAAAACTTAAATGGTCATTCCTCTCTAGTAGTTAAGAGGGAGAAAAAAATCAGCTAAATTAGTCATCTCATATTTTAACCCTGGCAGAGGACACAAATGTGAAATAGGTAATATTTATTGATTTCACAGTATTGTCTGAAAATTGAAGATTATCTTTCAAATTTGTGCAAAGTCATCACCCTTCAGTCACATAGAAAATTTTGTTCTCAGATTCACTGTTTTGTTAAAAGCTTAGAGGACTGAGATGTACATTAACTGCTAGGACAGATTATATAATGTCAAGATACACTCGGAGGAAGTCAGTGATTTCCATCAATCGAATGTGTGTCCTGAAAGGTTCTTGGATGACTGCACCCCAGGGTGCTGTCCACGATCCACATCGAATACCGACATCCTGGCACATGGGTTAAGTCTGGCCATACACCTGACCGGTCAACATAAAGGAAATGCATTTTAGAGACCAAAAGTTCCAGGGCAGAAAGGATTTAGAGAATATTATCAATACAAGTGGAAGAAACATGAGCACTTTGAAGTCGAAAGAAAGGGACTGACCTGGCAAATACATGAATAGTATCAAGAACCCAAATCCTTGTGAAGCTGTACCAGGACCAAAATAAATATTAAGTGGAATTCACTCAAACTTTCCAAACTGGATGCAGTGATAAAAGTCTAAAGATTCATAACTTGTCTAGCCACTAAACTAAACTACAGTACAGGAAAAAAATTATCCTAAACCTCAGCAAACAGAAAAGCTGAGTGGAATAACGAATGTTTTAATCCAGCGAAGAGTTCATACTTGATTTCTAAGCATCAATTCCAGCATTTCTTGATGGATGGGAAATTTAATGTACTAAGATACAGTAAAAGGCAAGAGTTGGTACTCAATAGAATTTATTCAGGCAATGCTTTTTTTTTTTTTAATTGTTTAAAAGGATCATCAAGGATAGACGTAAGTATGCAGCTTTCTACTGTTCTCTTAAAAACAGCCTCATTGATATATTTAAAAAAAGAATTTTCCAAGGGACTAATCAACATTATTGAAACAGCAAAGTCATGAAAGGAAATGAAAATGGCAAGATGACCTTGGAACAGTTAAGGAGGTCAGGGCAATTTGAAGGAGGAGGTTTGGTAGTGGCTTCAATATAATACTATCACGGGGATAAAGACAGTGTAGGAGGTAAAACTACTGTTTGGTAGGGAAAAAAAAAGGCAGAAGATAAACAGCATTGGAAAGGGGAAGCAAGGTCAAAGGTAGATGTCTGTGTTTTGCTTTTTTCCCCAATAAGTTGGAGGGAAGGAGATGTCAGGCATATAGAGAAAAGGGCAGACGATGCGAACTGTGGGAATTCACGCGGGAAGATCCTCCATGGGAGGCATCCACGTGGAGAGGTAGAGGACCTATACTCTGTATCTTCACGCCCTGCCCCACACCCCAGATGCGACGCATCTGATTGTTTGTTCTACTATTCACTTGGACTCATCTGTATATTGCCTATATGGTAGCTGACCATAACAAAACTATTTACTGCACACGGTCATATTTCTACTCTTTATCCACTGAGGCAAGGGTCATATAGTTTATTTCCTTTACCTCTCTTAGAAGGGGTTAAAATATGTTGATAATTAAGGTGATGAACAAAGCTCCTCTCACTATTAAAAATGGTTGCATTTCTATACTTTAAAAAAAATACCTTTAATTATATTGCCTTAAATTTCTGATCACTCTCCTCAAAACCACAAAAAACCCCCTAATGCCTCTATCACTAACATGCAATTAATTACAGTTGACCCTTGAACAACACAGGTTTGAACTGTGTCAGTCCACCTATACACATTGCACCTGTATTTTCGTTTTACAGATCTTTAAGTGTGGGGGAAAGTTTGTGTTCAATTAGAGATCACAATATGTAGAATCAAAAGAACTAGGGTTGTACATATACTACCAACTGTAAAATAGCCAGTGGGAAGTTGTTGTGTAACAAAGGAAGTTCAACTCGAGGATGGAAGATGCCTTAGAGGACTGGGACGGGGAGGGTGGGGGGGACTCGAGTCGAGGGAGGGAGGGAATACGGGGATATGTGTATAAAAACAGGTGATTGTACTTGATGTACCCCCAAAAAATAATAAATAAATAAATAAAATTTTTAAAAAAGTAAATAAAGAGGACTTAAGCCTGAAAAAAAAAAAAAAAAACAGAACTAGGGTTGAGTCCTGATTCTATCCAAACTTCCAGCTTTCTGCCCTTGGATGAGTCATTTATAAAAAATTCCCCCGCCCACCCCCCTCCCCCCTTCTTTTTTGAGGCAGAGGTAGCAGTACTCAGATTTTCAACTGTGAGAGGGGCGGGTGGCCTTCACCCCCATGTTGTTCAAGGATCAACTGTACTTACTTTCTCTTAGAAAGTCAACTAAGCTAATGAAACTAGAAATTATCATTTAAACATTTCAAGATTCTATAAGCAATGTGGCTATTTAGTGTTCATGAGCTAAATCACTCTTTTGGGAAATGTTTAGAAGCCTAAGCCTCCAAAAATATGCCATATTATGTTCTTACTTTAGCCCTTCCCCCAAATTTAAATAAAATCATACATAAAGTTAATGGGAATATTAGTTTTTCAAATCACAAAGAGTTGACAGTGACTGCGTTTTCCTTCAAATATGCTTTTTAATTTAACTACAATATTTCTAAAATCCTGTGTAGAGAAATTTTTTTTCCAGAATTGAGCTTCAAAATCATAGCTTCTCTCTTTTTAAAAGTGTGTGAAGTGCTATTGTCTCTTTGGCAATCACATTACTTATGCAAAGTGAATTGATAAGGACTTTGCTACATGCTTCAAGATTAGATTCATTTCACTCAGGGTGCTAATTCCAGTATTACATTCCCCCCCTGGAATACAGATTTTCTTTGTTAATATTATCTTTGTGTTAGAAATGCAAAGTCTTGGTTAGTAGAATGTACAAAATGCATGTCTGTGTTGCCAAATTTTCCTGTTGTTTGGTTTTCCTTTAAACCTTTTCCCCGCTTTGGTTATCCTTCATGAGCTACACAGTACTTAGTTTTATGCACAAAGTATTATATTGAAGCCACTTTCAAAATCTGACTTAAGGATTTTTCCTAATGTTATTTAATTTGCAATCTCCTATGGTCTGAATGTATCCCCCCGAAATTCGTATGTTGAAATCCTAATCCCCAAACACCATGGTGTTAGGAGGTGGGCCTTTGGGAGGTGATTAGGTCATGAGGGTAGAGCCCTTGTGAATGGGATTAGAGCCCTTCTAAAAGAGACCTCCACAGAGCTCCCAGGGCCCCTCCACCAGTGAGGACATTGTGCTGGCTATGAACCAGGAAGGGGACCTCACCAGAATGTGACCATGTTGGCACCTTAATATTTGCCTTTCCAGCTTCCAGAGCTTTGAAAAGTAAATTTCTGTTGCTTATAAATAACAGATATTGTAATAGTAGCCTGAATAGACCAAGACACATGTGAGGGTATCACTAACTTGATTATCAAGAAAGCCTCCACCATAACCTTCTTCACCTTTGTTTAAATGATTAAGTAACTCCAAGTTATCCAATGAGTTTAAAATAAAGATTAGCAAGGTAACTATTACTGTCAGAAGGATCTAAAAAATAACTTCCCATCTTATTTTTTTCTCTGCTCTACACCTATCTGAAAATTCTCATCAACAAGAATTTTTTTTAAAAAAGCCTTGATTTCCAGTATTTTCAAAACTACTTATATTTTCACTTTGCTCTTTTTATTAACATAAAGAAGGTTATGTTCAGGCATAGTCTTGAAAAAGTGACTAGTAATTTTAGGAGGTGTTGCTACCATTTCCTTTAAATTTTATGTGTTCACATTATGAAGAGGAGAAAGACTCCACCCAACACTGTCAAGAGTATCAAGTGTAACCATTGTTCCCAGTACATTACCACAAAAGGTTATGATTAATGCGGGGTTTCAAATATATTCACAGTACAAACCTCTGGGCAGAACAAGCAGGCCAATTATATCATGAAATCCGGCTAGGGAGTGGGACGTTGGTTTTCACTCTCCTGCCTAAATCCTGAACTAGCTCGCCAGCCCCTAACACCACCCTGAGGAGAAAGGAGAGACCCCTGAAAATAGCTGAACTGCCTCCAACCCGGCTCTGCAGGATAGAGAATTTGAAACAGAACTTGACGTTGGTTTAGAGCACAGCTATTCGAATTTTAGCAGCATCAGAATCTCTTAGAGGCTTTATTACAACACAGATTGCCAGGCCTCACTCCCAGAGCTTTTCATGCAAAGTTCTGGAGTGGGGCCTGGAGAGTTTGCTTTTCTATTAAGTCTCAGGTAATGCTGATCAAAGGACCACACTTTGAGAACCTTTTGCTTAGAACTGTAAAGTGGTATCTCCCACTCCTGAATTTGTCAATCTGCTAGATTAAATTGGGGACAGGCTGTGGACAGTTTTAAATGTCAGAGTCAGGAGGTTTTTGAGGACATAAGAGATTCATCCACAACAATTTCCCACAATTCCTAGCATTCTTGTAAAACTGAGATTAGACATCACCTGTGAAATGCATCATGGATATTCAGCTCCAGCTGGTCCTTAAACGGGTGCAGTTCAGACATCCTCTGGAGTCAGGGCCCTGTCCCATCTCTCGCAGGACCTGATCCAAACCTCCCCGCTCTTCCTGCCACATCCCAGTTCCCATCGCTGTTAGCAGGTAAAAGTGCCTCTGACTTAACCAGAAAATAGGGACTTTCTGTCATTCTCTGCTTCCCCCTCCACTACCATTACCTACATCTATCCGTAAGCCTCTTTCTCCCCAGTCTTTCCAGTGTCCTGACTCTTTTCCACACCCCAACCCTACATAAGCACCTGATAACATCTTTCTCAATTTTTCAGACCACCCACTGTCAGTCTATACATTTCAACAGCTCCTTCTCCTCAGGCCACAAACGTGCTCAAGTCTCTCAAAAAGAATGTTATTCCTTGGCCCAGCCTTCCCTGCTGGCCACCACTGGATCTCCTTCAGTTCACATTCTACTGTCTGGAAGAGCAGTCTATATTTTCAGGGTCTACTGTCTTCCCTCCTCACTCTGCAACCACCTACAATCTGTCCCCACGGCTCTACTGAAATTGCTCGCTGAGCTCCATTCCACCCCTTGCCTCTGTGATCTGTGTACTCCTCCTCACCCTGCGGCGTCACCAGCTCCAAGGCTGCACCCTTGTCATCTTCAATTCACATTCTATTCAGAATTTTCTCCCTTGGAATAAATGACTAACTACATGCTGATCGCTGTCATAGCTATAGTTTTAACTCCACTCTTGCCCCTGAGCTGCTGTTTTTGCAATTACCTTTGAGAAATTTCCAGGCACCACGGTTGGAGTGCCCCAGAATGCTTATTTTCTGCCCCAACTGAAGCCTCCTTTATTTCCTGTCTCAGTCACTGGCACCACAGTTAAGGCAGAAATATCAGGACCATCACTGACTCCCTGGTCAAGTCAGTGGGTCATTACTTGATTTTCTCTCTCGGACTTGTTCTCCTGCACAAGCTCACTGTTTCTGCCACCGCCAGCATTCTGGCTCTCACCGGGATGATCTAACTAGCCTTCAACTGTATTTCCTGTCTCTAGGCTTAGTATGCTGGTGTGGAAAAGGACACATTTGGGGTCACACAAATCTGGGTTTGAATTCCACTTTCCCCACCTTTCACTGAGCACAGTCAAGTTATTTAAGCTCTGTTATGCCTTTTTCTCCTATAAAATGGAATTACACTATCTACTGATAACTTTACTGTGAGGACTAATGTATGTAACACTTAGCACACTGCCTGGCACACAGTATGACCTCACCAAGTGTTGGCCCCTCCTCCCCGACCCCTGCAAATCATCTTCCATAGAAACCTTTCTAAAATTAAATTTTGATTCATTCACAAAATGACATGTCACTGTTTATAAAATAAAAATAAATCTACACAATCAAGTATACATCTATGTTTCCAGCCTCACTGCATCTCATTTCCTAACTGGATCCCTGCTTTCAGCCATTTAGGTGAAAATGGCTGCTAATTTGTTGATCCAGCTGCCAGGATGCAACCTAGTCTGCGGTTTGCCAGATAAACTACTCCAAAGAAGTTTCTGCTTCAATGGGAAGCCTTCCCTGCCTGTGGTTTAAAGATGAAACTTGGTGGGGGGAGGGCAATGTAATGTGTTTTAATTCTCTCTCCCTTCATGCTACCCACACTAGATTTTGCAAAAATTAGCATCCTGCTTGGAATTTTTTTTTTCATCTTTCCACCTCATTCTGGTGGTCTCATAGCATTTTCTAGAAATTTCTATTAGTACTTATTTCACCTGAACCAACCACTCACTGCTCCCTCTCCTTTCCAGATGTTTCCACCATGCCCTGCATGTCTCCCATTCCAGAATAAACTCACGTGCCTCCATTCTCAGCCTTCTCATCGAAAGCTCCCTTGACTGCCTGTCTCAAAAGCTCACCACCTCCCCCGCCGTCTCCTTGAGGAGAGGCCGCTCATCACGGAGTATTCTACTTCAGAACAGTGAGACAGTCAGCTTCTTAATTGCTCTCCAGGGCTGTTTCACGGCTCTGCAGAAGCCCTGCTTCCTTTAAGCTCAGACCACTTGTCTGTACCACCCTTTACCTCTTTTGATCTCTCTTCTAATTCATTGGAGACTTCAGCACCAGGATCACGATCTTTTCTCCATCCTTGTCTTGCCATTATTATCCTGGCTCACTTCAAGGCCCACAGCACACTAGAACCTTGTCCCTTTATTTCTGTGACTACCTCATCTCCAGTGAACTTCAACTTCTCTGGACTTCAGCTACAGACATGACCACATCCTGGACCGCTTTTTTGTTTGTTTTTTAATCACTTGGAATTATTTCAGTTGCGAAATGCTAAATCCAAACATCCTACTTTTTAACAATTTACTAATTGTAACAACTTCTAAAAATTAACTAATTCTCTTACCCAATTACTGTTTTCATAATGTTCTTTGATCTTATAGGGTCTTCCAACCCCCCTACTCCCTTTACTTTCTCCTTTCTCTTTTCATTTCCTTTCTGTTCCAGCTTAGAATCCTTGTCTAGCATCAAACACTGTCTTGTCCACATCTCCAAATCCTATATTCTGTTATCCTTCCATCAAATTCTGGCAAAGCTCCAGCCCAGGGTGGATACAACTGTCCCTCTCACCCAGGTCCATATTTGTGCTGCCAAACTCTCTCGGAGGAAGTCAGCCCTGAAGAGTGATGCCACTGAAACATCCTGGTCTCCAAGCCAACTGGGTCCTCCACACTGCCCGAGTCTTTGTTTCCCTAATTAGCCCTTCCTGTTCTCTTCTGTGACCACCTGAAACCTGCTCCCCTCAGTACCTCTACTTTCCACTCAGCAGAATATTTCATCTCCTACCTCACTGAGAAAATAGGATCAAGTGAGAGTTCTCTCCGCTTCCACTCACCAAACCTACACACCCACGTATATTTGCCCCCATCCTTTCCTGTTCCTCTGTTACAAGAGAAAAAGTGTCACCGCTCAAATTTAAAACTCACCCTCTGCCTATGCTATGCATCCCATCCACTCCAACATTTTCAGGATCCTTTCTCTGCCTGATGCTTACAGGTTTTTTTCTACTTTTTTTCTTTACTGGCTCTTCCACAACAGCAACAACCTCAAGAATCTCTACAATTCTTAAAAAAAGAAGGAAAAGAAAACAATAGAAAAAAGAAGAAAAACTCTCTCCACTTCTCATCTTCCTCTCCCTGTAGCCAAGCTTCTCAATTTTTCTTCAGCACTTCCTGTTTTCCACTCACTCTTTAACTCCTTAATCTGTGTTCCACTCTCAACACACTCCAATGGAACTGTACTTGCCATGGGCACCAGCAGAGTTGCTGAATACAAGGGACATACTGCAGTCTTGATGCTACTTCTCTGAAGTATTTGTTACTTTTGATCATTCCCTCCATTTTCGCCTTTTTAGTTTTTTATTATAGAAAATCTCAAACATATTTAGAAATAGAATATCCAACTTCAATATTTATCAATACATGGCTCATCCTACTCATCTACAACCACAAGCTCTCCCCTTCCCAATAGATTATTGTGAAGCAAATCCCTGACATCATATGACTTCCGTAAGTATTTCTGTGTGCCTCTCTAAAAGGTCAAACCACTTAAAATGATCACAATTTCATTATGACAGCTAAAATAGAAATTCATATTTATCAACAAATATACAACAAATTCGTTGATATCAACAAATATCAACACATATCTCTATATTCATATTTCCCTAATAGCCTTCTAATTTTTCAATGGGTTCTCTGCTTGAATCAAGATCTATATGGGATCCACATTTTGAGATTGGTTGAAATGTCTCAAGTTTTGTCCTATTTTGTTTTGACATATAGCTTCCACCTTCATTTCTTTTTTTCCCTTGAAAAAAAAATTTTTGGTTTTGTTCCTGAAATGAGGTGAGTTGTCCTATAGACTTCCCACAGACTGGATTTGGCTGATTGCAACTCTGTGGTATTATTTAACATTTTGCATCTGTATCTCCTATTGCCTCTAAATTCAGAGATCAGTAGATTGATAAGATTCAGATTAGATCTGGGGGACAATCCTACTTCAAAGGTGGTATTGTCTACTTCCGTAATTATGAAGGTGGTTTCTATTTTTAAGATGTTATTAACAATAATCATTGCTTAGATCATCAGTGGTTGAAAAATGGTAATATTCAAATCCTATCATTTCTTCCTCCCATATTAGCTGGAATATTTTTATAAAGAAAAATTACTTTTGTCAACTGTTTAGTAACCCTGAAATACAAATCATATAGGAAAGAT
Organism: Hippopotamus amphibius kiboko; assembly: GCF_030028045.1. NCBI lineage: Eukaryota > Metazoa > Chordata > Mammalia > Artiodactyla > Hippopotamidae > Hippopotamus > Hippopotamus amphibius. The sequence continues at coordinate 60,111,234 of NC_080189.1, read as the reverse complement.
AGAATAAATCTTTGATTCTTTGAGAAAAAATGACTGATTCTTTCCTTTAGTTATTGGTTTTTAAAATAATCAATTGGTTTCCCTAATATTCTCCAAAGATGGCCAATGAGGGTTTTTGTTTTTGTTTTTCAGTATCATTGTGAACTCTATCTATTACTCTTATAGACAGCAGAAGCTTATTCAGATTGGCTTCCAAGCCCTTTAACAAGGAATTTGTAGCGTCTGGTAGCTTCCTTGCTTTCTATTATGATGAAATATTCCAGGCTCATTTTATGTATTTCCTCCTCCCAATCTAGAATCAGTAATTTCTTCCAGGATCTCTGTCTGGTTTCTTTTAGTGGAACTGGTATTTAAAAAGCACAATGTGGACACCAGAAGAGTCACTGCTATTGGATTGGTCATTATTACTAGGCCTTTTTGGTAGATGGAGCTGTGAATATGTATTTTTTTACATTTAGAGGCAACACACATGATGAGTTCTTACTGATACATCCAACTCAAATTTAGGATTATGACAGAGTTTTTTATTTAACTTCGTGTATTTGTATCTCCTTTCAACCTTGGTGATAATATCAACTCTCAATGACATCAACACAGCTGTTAATTTATCTCAAGATACAAACACAATAGTAGAGACAGTAACAATATGGCCATCAGCAATATGAGTACTAGAAGTAGTTAAAGATTTTTTTGGTAGCCTTTTTATCCTCAAAATATATCTTTTCAAATGTATAGTCAAAAATATAGGGTTTTTAAGTCATTTAGAATTGTTCCATACTGTAAAGTTTTGCCTCCAATTTGAACCACACTAAACTTGATTCATTTCATCTTATTTTAATTTGTTTAGGAACCAACTGTAAAATTTATTTTGTTTTATTACTATGCAAAATATTTCCATGGCTCCCAAATCAAACGTACTGCCAAGGTGGTATATTCAAAGAAGTATGGCTGTTCCTTTCAGCCTCCAGCCTCTCTATAAGTAATTTGTGCATGCGGTTCATCTTTCCAAATTCTATAAATGTATAAGTAGACATTTAATTTAGGGGCAGACTCAAGATGGCAGACACCACAATGAGACAGTAGGAGGAGTGCTTTCATGATATAATCAAATTCCATACATGCCGGGTGGGAAACCCACAAACTGGAAATTATATCACAGAGGTTCTCCCACAGAAGTGAGAGCACTGAACCCCATATCAGGCTCCCCGGCCTGGGGGTCTGGCATCAGGAGGAGGAGATCCCAGAGCATTTGGCTTTGAAGGCCAGCAGGGCTTGAGTGTAGGAGCTCCACAGGACTGAAGAAAACAGAGACTCCACTCTTGGAAGGTGCACACAAGGTTTCATATGCACTGGGACCCAGGGCAAAGCAGTGACTCCATAGGGGTCTGGACTAGACCTACCTGTGGGTCTTGGAGGGTCTCCTGGGGAGGCAGGGATTGGCTGTGGCTCACTGTAGGGGCAAGGACCCTGGTGGTAGACGCCCCAGGGAATATTCATCTGCATGCACTCTCCTGGAGATTGATTTTGGCAATGAGACCTGGCCCTACCCAACAGCCTGCAGGCTTCTGTGCTGAGATGTCTCAGGCCAAACAACCAATAGGGTGGGAACACAGCCCCACCCATCAGCAGACAGGCTGCCTAAAGTTGTCCAGAGCCAACAGCTGCCCCGAACACACCCCTTGACACAGCCCTGCCCACCAGAGGGACAAGACCCAGCTCCACCCATCAGCGGGCAAGCACTAGTCCCTTCACCAGGGAGCCTGCACAAGCCCCTGGACCAACCTCACCCACCAGCAAGCAGACACCAGAAGCAAGAACTACAATCCTGCAGCCTGAGGAACGGAGGCCACAAGCACAGAAAGTTAGGCAAAATGAGATGGCAGAGAAATATGTTCCAGATGAAGGAACAAGATAAAACCCCAGAAGAACAACTAAGTGAAGTAAAGATAGGCAATCTACCTGAAAAGGAATTCAGAGTAATGACAGTAAAGATAATCCAAGATTTCGGAAAAAGAATGGCGGCACAGACTGAGAGGATAGAGAAATGTTTAATAAAGAGCTAGAAGCTTTAAACAACAGAGATGAACATACAATAACTGAAATAAAAAATATACTAGAAGGAATCGACAGCAGAATAAATGAGGCAAAAGAATGAATAAGTGAGCTGGAAAACTGATTGGTGGAAATCACTGCCATGGAACAGAATAAAGAAAGAAGAATATTGGGATGAATTGGGAGATTAGGTATGACATAAACACACTACCATGTGTAAAATAGAGAGCTAGTGGGAACCTGCTGTGTAGCACAGGGAGCTCAGCTCAGTGCTCTGTGATGACCTAGATGCATGGGATGTGGGGGGAGGAGGTCCAAGAGGGAGGGGATGTATGTATACATATAGCTGATTCACTTCATTGTACAGTAGAAACTAACAACATTGTAAAGCAATTATACTCCAATAAAAAATTAAAGAAGAATGGAAAGAAAAGAGGACAGTCTAAGAAACCTCAGGGGCAATATTAAATGTACCAACATTCACATTATAGGGGTCCCAGAAGGAGACGAGAGGGAGAGAAAGGGTCTGAGAAAATATCTGAAGAGATAATAGCTGAAAACTTCCCTAACATGGGAAAGGAAACACTCACTCAAGTCCAGGAAGCAGAGAGTCCCATAGAGGATAAATCCAAGGAGGAACACACTGACACACATATTAATCAAACTGATAAAAATTAAAGATAAAGAGAAAATATTAAAAGCAACAGGGGAAAAGCAACAAACAACATACAAGGCAATCTCCATAAGGTTACCAGCTTATTTCTCAGCCGAAACTCTGTAGGCCAGAAGGGAGTGGCACAATATATTTAAAGTGATGAAAGGGAAAAGCCTACAACCAGGAATACTCTACCCAGCAAGGCTCTCATTCAGATTCAACAGAGAAGTCAGAAGTTTTATAGACAAGCAAAAGCTAAGAGAATTCAGCACCATGAAACTAGCTTTAAAACAAATGTTAAAGGAATTTCTCTAGACAAAAAAGAAAAGGTCACAACTAGAAACAAGAAAATTATGGATGGGAAAGCTTACCTGTAAAGGCAATTTAGAGTAAAGATGGGAAATCATCCACACACAAATATGATACCAGCAATTGTGAGAAGAGGAGAGTATAAATGCAGGATACTGGAAATGCATTGGAATTTAAGAGACCACCAACTTAAAACAATCTTGTGTGTGTGTGTGTGTGTGTGTGTGTGTGTGTGTGTGTGTGTGTGTGTATGTATATATACACACACTCCTATATCAAACCTCATGGTAACTGCAAACCAAAAATCTACAATAGATACACACACACAAAAGGAATCCAAACACAACATTAAAGACAGTCATCAAGTTACAGGATAAGAGCAAAAAAGAAGAAAAAAGACCTACAAAAACAAATACAAAACAATGAACAAAAGGGCAATAAGAACATACATATCAGTAATTACCTTAAATGTAAATGGACTAAATGCTCCAACCAAAAGATACAGGCTGGCTGAATGAATACAGACACAAGATCCATATATATGCTGTCTGCAAGAGACCCACTTTATATCTAGGGACACATACAGACTGAAATTGGAGGATGGAAAAAGGTATTCCATGCAAATGGAAACCAAAAGAAAGCTGAAGTAGCAAGACTCACATCAGGCAAAATAGACTTTAAAATAAAGACTGTTACAAGAGACAAAAGAGGACACTACATAATAATCAAGTGATCAGTCCAAGAAAAAGATACAGTAGGTCCCCTACATTTGAACCTTCAAGTTGCAAACTTTCAAACACGCAAATGTGCATTTGCATGTCCAATCACATAAGTTGGTTCACATGTCTGGCATACATCGTCACGTGCATGCATCCTCTATGAGTGATTGTGCTTTTGTGTACTTTACTGTACAGTACTGTATAGAGTACAGCATCTTTATTTCATGCTCAGGATGTTTGGAAGCAAGCATAAAAGCAGCAGTGATGTAGCTAGTACTGCTAAGAAGCACCAAGTGATAACAATGGAAACAAAAGTAAAAATAATTGAGAGTGGAGCAAGGTGAAAAGATGGAATTGGAGGCCCAGAGAAAGGACAAAAAGAGATAAGAGGAAGAAGAAGTAACTGAAGAACTAAAGAGATTTACAATGCAGGAAATGGCAAGGGGGTTTTCTTTATTTGAGGAGACGCTGTTAGTTTTTGAGGCACTGGACCTGAAAACAGAATGGTATGTGAAGGTTGCAGCAGCCATTCAGAATGCAATCCAGTAATACAGTGTCATCTATAATAAGAAAAAAAGAGCTACTACCCAGACATCACTGGACCCTTTTTTCAAGAGGGTAGATAGAATTGAATCCAGCAAGGAACCAGAACCTGTACCATCAACACCAGGTGTGAGTGAAATTGCAGCTTGCCCTCTGGCTCCTATTACTAATGATCCTTCAGCTCTACCATCTCCTATTTCCACTCTCTCCTCCAATCAGTAACTCTTCTTGCCTGTTCACTCAATGCCAGCCCCTGTATGCCAGTTGTACCGTACTACTGTACTTTTCAAGGTACTGTAGGATTAAAAATATTTTATTTTTTGTGTTTGTTTTTTATGTATTATTTGTGTGAAAAGTATTATAAACCTATTACAGTACAGTACTATATAGCCAATTGTGTTAGTTGGGTACCTAGGCTAACTTTGTGAGACTTACGAACAAACTGGATTTACAGACATGCTCTTAGAATGGAACTCATTCATATGCAGGGGAATTACTATATAACAATTGTAAATATATATGTACCCAACATAGGAACACCTCAATATATAAAGCAGATGCTAACAGCCATAAAAGGAGAAACTGACAGTAACAATAATAGTGGGAGATTTTAACACCCCACTTTCATCAATGGACAGATCATCCAGACAGAAAATCATTAAGGAAACACAGGCCTTAAATGACACATTAGACCAGATGGACTTAACTGATATTTCTAAAGCATTTCATCTGAAAGCAACAGAATACCCATTCTTCTCACATGCATGTGGAACATTCTCTAGGATAGATCACACACTGGGCCACAAAGCAAGCCTTAGTAAATTTAAGAAAATTGAAATTATATCAAGCATCTTTTCCAAACACAACACTATGAGATGAGAAATCAACTACAAGAAAAAAACTATAAAATACACAAACACATGAAGGCTAAACAACATGCTACTAAACAACCAATGATCACTGAAGAAATCAAAGAAACAAACAAAAAATACCTAAAGAAAAACGACAACAAAAACACAATGATCTAAAACCTATGGGATGCAGCAAAAGCAGTTCTGAGAGGGAAGTTTAGAGCAATACAATGTTACCTTGGGAAACAAGAACAATCCTCCTAAAAACAACCTAACCTTACACCTGAAGCAACTAGAGAAAAAAGAACAAACAAAACCCAAAGTGAGTAGAAGAAATCATAAAGATCAGAGCAGAAATAAATGAAATAGAGACAAAAAACAATAGAACAAAGAAACTAAAAGCTGGTTCTTTGAAAAGATAAACAAAATTAATAAAGCTTTAGCCAGTCATCAGGAAAAAAAGGGGAGAGGGATCAAATCAATAAAATTAGAAATGAAAAAGAAGTTACAATTCAGAAATACAAAGGATCATAAGAGACTACTACAAGCAACCATGTGTCAATAAAGTGGACAACCTAGAAGAAATGAACAAATTCTTAGAAAGGTAAAATCTTCCAAGACTGAACCAGGAAGAAATACAAAATATGAACAGACCAATCACAAGTACTGAAACTGAAACTGTGATTAAAAATCTTCCAACAAACAAAAGTCCAGGACCAGACAGTTTCACAGGTGAATTCTATCAAACATTTAGAGAAGAGTGAATACCTCTCCTTCTGAAACTATTCCAAAAAATTGCAGAGGAAGGAACACTCCCGAACATTCTATGAGGCCACCATCACCCTAATACCAAAAACAGACAAAGATAACACCAAGAGAGAAAGTTACAGGCCAATATCACTGATGAACATAGATGCAAAAACCCTCAACAAAATACTTGGAAATCGAATCCAACCATACATTAATTTTCAACATCTGCAAATCAGTCAGTGTGATACACCACACTAACAAATTGAAGAATAAAAACCCTATGATCATCTCAATACATGCAGAAAAAGCTTTTGACAAAATTCAACACCCATTTATGATAAAAACTCTCCAGAAAGTGGGTATAGAGGGAACATACCTCAAGATAATAAAGACCATATATGAGAAACCCACAGCTAACATCATACTCAGTGGTGAAAAGCTGAAAGCATTCCCTTTAAGATCAGGAACAAGACAAGGATATCCATTGTTGCCACTTTTATTCAACATAGTTTTGGAAGTCCTAGCCATGGCAATCAGAGAAGAGAAAGAAATAAAAGGAACCCAAATTTGAAAAGAAGTAAAACTGTCACTGTTTGCAGATGACATGATAATACACACAGAAAATTCTAAAGATGCCACCAGAAAACTACTAGAACTCAGCAATGAATTTGGTAAAGTTGCAGTATACAAAATTAACCACAGAAATCTCCTACATTTCTATACACTAAAAATGAAAGCTCAGAAAAAAAATTTAAGGAAACAATTCCATTTACCATTGAATCAAAAAGAATAAAACACCTAGGAATAAACCTACCTAAGGTGGCAAAAGACCTGTACTCTGAAAACAATAAGACACTGATGAAAGAAATTGAAGATGACACAAACATATGGAAAGATATATCATGTTCTTGGATTGGAAGAATCAATATTGTCAAAATGACTATACTACCCAAGGCAATCTACAGATTTGATGAAATCCCTATTAAACTACCAATGGCATTTTTCACAGAACTAGAACAAAAAGTTTTAAAATTTGTTTGGAAACACAAAAGATCCCAAATAGACAAAGCAATCCTGAGAAAGAAAAACAGAGCTGGAGGAATCAGGCTCCCTGACTTCAGACTATACTCAAAGCTACAGTAATCAAAACAGTATGGTACTGGCACAAAAACAGAAATATACATCAACGGAGCACGATATAAGCCCACAAACCTGTGGTCAATTAATCTACAACAAAGGAGGCAAGACTATACAATGGAGAAAAGACAGTCTATTCAATAAGTGGTCCCGGGAAAACTGGACAGCTACATGTAAGAGAAATTAGAACAATCTCTAACACCATACAGAAAAATAAACTTAAAAGAGATTAAAGATTTAAATGTAAGATTGGATACTATAAAACTCTTAGAGGAAAACATAGGCAGAACACTCTTTGACATAAATCTCAGCAATGTCTTTTTGGATCCACCTCCTAGGATAATGAAAATAAACAAATGGGACCTAAGTAAACTTGAAAACTTCTGCACAGCAAAGGAAACCATAAACAAAACAGAAAGACAACCCACAGAATGAGAAAAAATATTTGCAAATGAAGTGACCAACAAAGGATTAATCTCCAAAATGTATAAACAGCTCATGCAGCTCAATATCAAAAAAAAAAAAAAAAAAAAAAAAAAAACCATCAAAAAATGGGCAAAAGATCTGAATAGACATTTCTCCAAGGAAAACATACAGATGGCCAAAAAACACATGAAAAGATGCTAAACATCACTAATTATTAGAGAAATACAAATCAAAACTAAAATGAGGTTATAACCTCACACTGCTCAAAAAGGCCACCATTAAGGAATCTACAATAAATGCTAGAGAGGGTGTGGAGAAAAGGGAACCATCCTACACTGTTGGTGGGAATGTAAATCAGCAAAACTGTTATGGAGTACAGTATGGAGGTTACTTAAAAAACTGAAAATAGAACTACCATATGATCCAGCAATCCCACTCCTGGGCATGTATCTGGAGAAAACCATAATTTGAAAAGAGACATGCACCCTAATGTTCATTGCAGCACTATTTACAATAGTCAAGACATGGAAGCAACCTAAATGTTCATTGGCAGAGGAATGGATAAAGAAGATGTGGTACATATATACAATGGAATATTACTCAGCCATAAAAAAGAATGAAATACTGTCATTTGCAGCAACATAGATGGAGCTACAGATTATCATACTAAGTAAAGCAGACAAATATTACACAATGTCACTTACATGTAGAATTTAAAAAATTATACAAATGCACTTATTTACAAAACAAACAACAAATTGAAGGATAAAAACCACATGATCATCTCAATAGATGCAGAAAAAGCTTTTGACAAAGTTCAACATCCATTTATGATAAAAGATCTCCAGAAAATCAGCACAGAAGGAAATTACCTCAACATAATAAAAGCCATATATGAAAAACCAAAAGCAAACATCGTTCTCAATGGGGAAAAACTGGAAGAATTCCCTCTAAGAACAGGAACAAGACAAGGGTGTCCACTCTCACCATTATTATTCAACATAGTTTTGGAAGTTTTAGCCACAGCAATCAGAGAAGAAAAAGAAATAAAAGGAATCCAAACTGGAAAAGAAGAAGTAAAATTGTCACTCTTTGCAGATGACATGATATTATATATAGAAAACCCTAAAGACTCTACCAGAAAACTGCTAGCACTCATTGATGAGTTTAGTAAAGTAGCAGGATACAAAATTAATGCACAGAAATCTCTTGCATTCCTATACACTAACAACGGAAGGGCAGAAAGAGAAATTAAGGAAACTCTCCCATTCACCATTGCAACAAAAAGAATAAAATACCTAGGAATAAACCTGCCTAAGGAGGCAAAAGATCTGTATGCAGAAAACTATATGACACTGATGAAAGAAATCAAAGATGACACAAACAGATGGAGGGACATACCATGTTCCTGGATTGGAAGAATCAACATAGTGAAAATGACTGTACTACCCAAAGCAATTTACAGATTCAATGCAATCCCGATCAAATTACCAATGGCATTTTTCACAGAACTAGAGCAAGAAATCTTACAATTTGTATGGAAACGCAAAAGACCCTGAATAGCCAAAGCAATCTTGAGAAGGAAAAATGGAGTTGGTGGAATCAGGCTTCCTGACTTCAAACTATACTACAAGGCCATAGCGATCAAGACAGTATGGTACTGGCACAAAAATAGAAAGGAAGATCAATGGAATAGAATAGAGAACTCAGAAGTAAGCCCAAACACATATGGGCACCTTATCTTTGACAAAGGAGGCAAGAATATACAATGGAAAAAAGACAGCCTCTTCAATAAGTGGTGGTGGGAAAATTGGACAGCAACATGTAAAAGAATGAAAGTAGAACACTGCCTAACACCATACACAAAAATAAACTCCAAATGGATTAAAGACCTACATGTAAGGCCAGACACTATAAAACTCCTAGAGGAAAACATAGGCAGAACACTCTATGACATACGTCAAAGCAAGATCCTTTTTGACCCACCTCCTAGAATCAGGGAAATAAAATCAAGAATAAACAAATGGGACCTCATGAAACTTAAAAGCTTTTGCACAGCAAAAGAAATCATAAACAAGACTAAAAGGCAACCCTCAGAATGGGAAAAAATAATTGCCTATGAAACAACGGACAAAGGATTAACCTCCAAAATATACAAGCAGCTCATGCAGCTTCATACCAAAAAAGCAAATAACCCAATCCACAAATGGGCAGAAGACCTAAATAGATATTTCTCCAAAGAAGACATACAGATGGCCAACACACACATGAAAAGATGCTCCACATCACTCATCATCAGAGAAATGCAAGTCAAAGCCACAATGAGGTATCACCTCACACCAATCAAAATGGCCATCATCACAAAATCTGGAAACAACAAATGTTGGAGAGGGTGTGGAGAAAAGGGAACTCTCTTGCACTGTTGGTGGGAATGTAAGTTGGTACAGCCACTATGGAAAACAATTTGGAGGTTCCTTAAAAAACTACAAATAGAACTTCCATATGATCCAGTAATCCCACTCCTGGGCATATACCCAAAGAAAACCATAATCCCAAAAGAAACTTGTACCATCATGTTTATTGCAGCACTATTTACAATAGCCAGGACATGGAAGCAACCTAAATGCCCATCAACAAATGAATGGATACAGAAGATGTGGCATATATATACAATGGAATATTACTCAGCTATAAAAAGGGATGAGATGGAGCTATATGTAATGAGGTGGACAGAACTACAGTCTGTCATACAGAGTGAAGTAATTCAGAAAGAGAAAGACAAATATTGTATGCTAACTCACATATACGGAATCTAAAAATGGTACTGATGAACTCAGTGACAAGAACAAGGATGCAGATACAGAGAATGGACTGGAGAACTCGAGGTTTGGGAGGGGCCGGGGGGGGTGAAGGGGAAGCTGAGACGAAGCGAGAGAGTAGCACAGACATATATATACTACCAACTGTAAAATAGTCAGTGGGAAGTTGTTGTATAACAAAAGGAGTCCAACTCGAGGATGGAAGATGCCTTAGAGGACTGGGGCGGGGAGGGTGGGGGGGACTCGAGGGTGGGGGGAGTCAAGGAAGGGAGGGAATACGGGGATATGTGTATAAAAACAGATGATTGAACTTGGTGTACCCCCCAGAAAATAATAAATAAATAAATTAAATTTAAAAAAGTTATACAAATGAACTTATCTACAAAACAAACAGACTCACAGACTTTAAAAATACATTTATGGTTACCAAAGGGGAAAGGTGAGGGAGGGGTAAATTAGGAGTTTGGGATTAACATATACACACTACTATATATATGTAATATGTATATACTATATATATTAATATACACACTACTATATATATACACTATATATATATATACATACACCCTTCTATATATATATACATATATATATAAAAGAGATAGTTAGGGCCTACTGTATAGCACAGGGAACTCTACACAATACTCTAGAATAACCTAAATGAGAAGAATCTGAAAAAAATGAATATATATATGTATAACTGAATCACTGCTGTACACCTGAAACTAACACAACATTGTAAATTGACTATAAAATAAAAATTAAATTTAAAAATGTATAAGTAAACATTAAACAATGACAACACACTACTTGTTTTTCTACCCTGCTTTTCTCATTTAAAAATATATTCTAGAGAACACTTCATAATAGTATGTGGACATCTCCATTCCTTTCTGCACCACAATAGTACTCCCTCATGTTGATGTATCATACTTTTGATTTGTGCAGTGTCCTACTGATAGACTTTTGCTTTTTTACTCCCAGTGTTTTGCTATTCAAGCTAGTCTTTGAACAAATATCCCTCTGCATAATTCTTTTTTTTATTGGTAGTATATCTTTGGCATAGAATCCTAAAAGTGGGAATTTCTCTGTCAATGAGCAAATGTGTACTCTTTATTTCTAGATATTGCCAAATTCCCCTCCATAGCATTGTACCATTTGCATTTCCGATGACACTGTATGAGAATGGTTTTTTTTCTTTCAGTTTCCTCACAGAGTATGTTATCTTTCGGATTTATGTCAGTCTCATAGTTGAAAAGAGGTTGCTCAACCTGGTTTTAGTTTGAATTACTAAGTGTGGCTATTTTTCATACAGTTAAGAGCCAATTCTGTCATCTTCACACAGTCCCTCTCCATTAATACCCAGGAAGCCCCATACTCAAACAATTCTACTTTTTTCCTATTTTTTTGGGTTGTTACTTTTTAATCTCCTTTGCTACTTCTATTTCTTCTGTTTAATTCCTAAATATTTCCCTTTCTCTGCATTGTGTTTTAGCATTTCTTTTAAAATTCACTCCTCGGACTTAATAATTATTGCTATTCTGATTGCAATGAAGTCTACGTGGGCAGCCCAAAGGGCTCCCTCTACTTCTCTCCCAATTATCAAACTATGTAGTGGAGGTTGTGAACTGTGCCTCCCAGGCACCTTAAATCCAACTATACATCACTCCTCACCAACATGCACCTCCTTGGGTGTTCTTCAGCACAGTGAATGCCAGCACAGATCTCCAGCTGTCCCAGTCTTAAACCTGGGTTTTTCCCTGCTGACTCCCTCTCTCACCTCCCTTGTATCAAACCAACCACCACTTTATGCGGCTTCTACCTCATAAATGATTCTCAAATCCATCTGTGTCTCTCCATCCCAAACTATTAATCTAAGCCACTATCATTTCTTCCCTGGACTCCTACACTTTCCTTCTAGGTGGCCTTTCCTGGTTTTTCTTGCTCCCAAACATGGTCAGAATTACATTTGAAAGTACAAATAAGATAGTGCCATTTACTAGCTTAAAAACCACCAAAAACTAGAAGAAAACCTCCTGAAACCCAAACCCCCAAAACCAAGGAACCCAAGTCCCAGGTCCTGCATTTCCATAGGTGCAGATGCACGTGAGTAAGGGCTGCAAAGCTCTGCAACACGCAGCACTAAACTGATAACAGAAGGTACCCTCTGGGGAGAGGACTGGTGGGGGTGAGGCAATGAAGGGGTTGTCGTAGACAGGCTTAGTGCTGGTGAAGGAGGACTTGTTTTATCAGTATTTGCATTGAATTTTTACAATTAGGGTGTTCTCCAGTATTACTTACATATGTTAAAATAAATCAAATAGACAGAGAGCATGCCTTAACTAGCTCTGAGGCAGGTCGGGTTCACCAAAAGGTTGTATGAATTCCCAAAGCCAGGTCTCCTGAAAGAGACTTCAGGTTCCCTACAACTAACTCCTCCCATGGGACAAAACTGTCCTCTTTACCTATGTATTACCTGGGAATGTCAATCAAGGTTTTCTTACCTTTGTGGTCCACAGTTTGACGGTCCAGTCAAACGATGACGTGACAAACAGGTGTGAAAAGTCAAGTGGGCCCACTGCCATGTGGCAGTTAATTCCTGTCACTGGGCCTTGGTGGCCTTCGAAGACTTCCCCAATACCTGCTTTGCTGCATGAAGACCACACAAGAGCAGAATGTCAGTGACCTTCACAAAGCAGTGATTGCTTTAAAAAAAAAAAAAAAAAAAAAAAAAAAACAGGCTTGCCTCTGCGTGATTACTTCTCCATAATTTAGCACAGCCATAAACCAGCAGACACGAAACCACTTTCACAGTTACCTTGAGAGAAATAAACGCTATAATACTCTTGGTGATTAAAGAACAATATGGGGCAATAACATCTTCTTAACCTTCAGAATTTAATATTAAATTTTATCATTTAACCCTTTTTCAAGAGTGCTTCAAAGCCCATCATTGCCAATGCAGCTACTTTGACGGAAAACACATACAGCCAGCCCTCTGTATCCACAGATGTGGAGCCCGCGATGTGGAGGTCTGACTGTACGGCTCCATTTTATAGAAGGGACTTGAGAATCCTTGGATTTTGGTACCTGCAGGGGCTCTTGGAACCAATTCCCCGCGGATTCAGATACCAGGGGATGATGGTATACTCAGATTGCAGAATTTCATATTTATAATAAGATGATTCTATTCTTGTGATGACATTTGGCACAACTCCCATTTTAACCCCTTTTGGGGAGCCTATTAACTATAAAACTCCATGTATCCTTGAATACATGCATTTATTCTTTTGAGAAAATTTCTTAAACTAAGTTGACATACCTGAAAACGTACAACTCTGTGGAAACTCCTGTCACCACAAAATAATAGGCAAAATAACTTAAATGTCATATGGAGAAAGTGATGTTTTCATTGAAAGCAAAAGAGTAATTTACAAATCCATTAAATGTAAATTCAATAAGAGCTGCTGCCTTGTTTTTCTTGTTGCCAAGTGTTAAGCATATAGTAAGTGCTCAGTAAACATTTGTTGAACAAAACAGCAAAGAGAGACAAACTTATGCCTTTTTTCTCAACAGGGATGTATCTGAGAAATGGTAATACACAGTTTGAAAGTTATCCACAGCCATTCGTTGTTTATTTAACTCAGCTGGGATTGTTCCCAGCCCCTATCATCACACAACAGTCTGCACACAATCACACCCAATTAGAAAATATACCAAAATGCTATATTTTAACCATGTGCAAAAGGTTATAAATATGACAAATACAGAGGGATTGTGGAATCTAAATATTATGTCACAAAGAGTGAAAATGAATTAAGTTATTAAAGCATGTGGGCTTCTGGAGCACCAGTAAACGTTAACGTGCTAAGCAAAAATTTGAAATCACGAGCCAAGTGCTGCAGCATGTGTTCTGTGTAACAGGCACTCAAAAATTATGCCTGGTGAAACTGCTAACAGCAGTTCCACACATGATCATTTACATTTGTTCTAGAGAACATGAGGAACCGATCCTTGAAGTGGCCCCTGGTGAGACTCCACTTGCTCTTAACAGCATCCTGAAAGGGTTTATAGGGTGCAAAATGAAAACTTATTTAATTTATGGAAGTGGATTTACACCTTTTCCATGTTAGGTGAAAAACAGAAATTTCGCACCTCTCCCCTGTAGCCCTATATGACCCACTTAAGATTACTATGAAGCCAAAAATGCCTGCGACTTTACAACTTTACTAAGATCTGTATTTTACATTTCAGATGGATGAACCAATGTAAAAAGCTAAATCAAGCTCGTTGTGAAACGATTTGTGGTTTGCACCTTAGGTACCCTTCTTTTGAAGCACACTGTGTCTTCTGATTGTGTTCAAAAAGGACAATAGCCACAGAACAAAAATACTCATCACATAAATGGTTATTCACATTAGAGAAAAATCTTTTTAAAATCTGAAAGTTATCAGTGAACATGTTCTGTAGCCCTCACAGACAATTATGGCCCTGGGTTAAGTCAACTGAACCCATGCCCTGTCGATGCTGAAAAGTATGAAGGTAAACCTGTGAGTCTCTGGCGCACTGTGCTCTCTGCGCCTCTCTCATGTCACTTACGACGTTCTACCTGTCTCGCAGATGTTTGTGTGTTTACCTTTCCCACCATCATCAGCTTCTTGAAGATAGGAACAGGTTTCAATGATGTGTGCATGCCTGGCGACATCTAGCAATGCACTTTGCTGAGAGCAGTTGTGCAGGGAACGTTTCCATGAATGAGCAACTTTATCAGATCTTTCTATAAAGATCTGATAAAACTTTGATGCATGGTTTTAGCCAGTACTTATGAAGTAGGACTACTGGGCATGGAATTATGAGGCACATCTTCCTAGTCATCTTTTACTCATGTGAGCAGGGAAAATACTGCTTGTTTCTGGGGGCAGCACAGTACGAACTTCACAGCCTGCATTGTGTGAATGGAAAACTCATACAGCTGAGCTATAGATGCCTGTTACCTCTACAAATCACAAATACACCAGAGTATGAACTTGGGACAATTTCTGGGTCCTCATTCTATCTAAACAGCCTGTGATGAGTACAAGAGATGAAAAATCAATTGAACTAGAACTACTAAAGTGAAACAGAAATAACGCACCAAGGTGAACACAGTGCACCTTTCAAAAGCTGTTGAGTCCATTCGTTAAGTCTGTGTGTACCTTTATAATCTAGTCTTAAATTATTGGATTCCACTTTCTCCTGAGATTTTTCCAGGAGCATTTGCCAATCTCTCAATCAAGACAGAGTTCTTATCACCTGGAATCTTCATTCTGCCTTATGTATCTCATACTATTTCAGCCTCTGATTGGGAGGAAAAGCCCTAAGGCACGTCTCTATATTATTTGGTTATTGTCACTCTTTACTCCCCATATAGATTTTTAACTCCTCATTTACTATGTGCCAGGTACCAGGCAGAAAATCAATGATGAAATGGAAAGTTTAGTAAGAGAAAAATGGCAGATGACTGAATAGTTGAGATAAAATGTGATGAATGTTAATGTAGAAGTGATACAAATATAGTTAAAACAACAAACCTATCTGACAGCTTATAGTCCTATCCCATTTATTCTACTTTAATTTTCTCCATAGTACTTATCATCTTATCACATATTCACTTGTTTATTAGCTTATTTTCATTCACCCTCAATCAGACTATGAACTCCAGATCTGTTTTGTTCCTTACAGCATCTTTGTGATGTGATGGTGCCTGGCACATGGTAAGTTCTGAGGAAATATTCCTTGAAAGAATGAATAAATGAAGGGAATGAAAATTCTATGGAAACATAAAGAAGGAAATGATTTTCTTTGTCCAAGAGAGTCAGGAGAGGCTTCAACGTGGAAAGACACTTGCGCTGGCTCTTGAAGGATGAGGAGGAATTAACCAGGCCAAGAAGAGAGAAACACTAGACTCAGCAGGAGAAACTGAATGTACACACTCAGAGGCGCGGTGGGATCAGCAACACCGGGGGATGAGTGTGTGGCTGAAGCCTGAAGGCTGAGGCTGGGAGGAGGCAGGTAGTCAAAGCTAGTCAAGGATCGTCTATGATATGCTGAGAAGCTTGGATTTTTTCCCTCCAGGCAATGAGAACAATCAAAGGCTTACAAATAGCTAATGACCAGAGCAGACGGATGCTATAAAATAGCGAAACGATGAGGCTGTGATTTGCATTTCTTCAGAAATGTCTTTCTCATAATGCAAGGTGGTTATAATCCAGAAAGTGATAACAGACTTTCGGAAATAAAGAACACGTCATCGGTAAGAAAACAGAAACTCACCTTCCATGACGACAGGCCGTGTAGACTGTACCCTCCTCACTGCCAACCACGAAGTTATTGACGTCTCCCGTTGGGAAAGCCATTCCGGTAACAGCCACAGGCTTGGACTTATTGTACACCAGCTCCATGCTCTCCTACCAAAACACGGTGTGGTTACATTCCCTCTGTCAACTCCTGGCCATGCCAAAGATAGCACGGAAAAATCATTTGACTAAATCGTCTGTTTGCTTTTCACACAGCGTTACAAAAGACCCCGGCTGTGCCAGAAACCACGCTTTACTGCCCCTGACATTCATGCTTCTGTGTATCTCTGGTTTCAGGCCGGCTGGATTTCATCAGTGTGTGCTGCTGCTTCTGAAGTCAGGCAGAGATGACAGGTGAGAATTTTGAAACTAATGGTGCAGAAACTAAAGATAATACTGTAATGGTTACACTTGTCAGCCCCAGGCTTTAATAAAACACACAATACCCTTGTATTTACAAACATTTTCAAAATCAATTGTTCGTGAGAATACACATGTATTAATATCAGATGTACTAAGCACATTTGTCAAAGCAGGAGTGTGTGTCCTCCGTGGACTTAAACCAGAAAGTTGTCACTCAGGTCATAAAAACCAGATTTCAACAGGGGCTAGATTTCATGAAGGGCAGACATTGGGTATGCAGGCTGTAAGCTGGCAAAAAACAATGTTTAAATAAGTCTTTAAAATAGTAAATGAGAGTCCTTATTTTACCTAAAATGATTTTCAAAATCGGGAATTCAAGTGTATTTTGAAAGACATTCTGCTGAATTTAGTTTAATGACAGTGAAGAATAGTTACACCAAACTAACATTCTTGAATATTTCTGGCTACTTACATCAAACAGCCTGCTTTCTGCACCTAAAGTAATTTAAAAAAAAAAAAACATTCTAGGGGATCATGTCTTTCTATTTGGAAGTTTAGTCTTTTTTATGCAAACAAATAAACCTAGTCATTGCAGCCAAGGAGTCCATAAATCGGAAGCACATGCTAACAGTCTGGGAAGCGCAGACCATGTGGTCATGTGACATGCTTGCCGTTTGTGAGATCCAGACGCAGTGAGTGCATTAGTGAGGGGATGCTGTGACAGTGTAATACAGAAAACTGGACCATTCGGTGATCTGCTCCACTGCTAAAATTAGCAGAGGGAAGGTACAGTCTCTTGGTCACCCAATTGGGACAGAGAGGGACTAGAGCGACTATTGTCTGCTCCCACGTCTGCCTGCCATCCACAGCCGTGCCACGAGATGCTCCCTCTCTGCACAGAGATGGGCGTGTGCGGGCATGCCGAAACCAAGAAAAATGGTCATGCAGCCCCCGTACCACTGGCTTTAATCCAAACAAACACACATTTAATCAGCAAAATGGGCAATGAAAAATTCCTAATTAGAGGGTTCACCCATATCTGTTGGTAATATCCATGCTTTTAAAAGAAAACAACATATTGCTGAGAAATTTAAGCCAAAGCTATAAAATACCCACACATAATTCCCAACTTGGGTAAATGTTAAAGATCGGCAAAAACAGAGGAACTTCCATTGTAAGAGGCTTATTACCTCCCCCCCTCCCACCACACATTAAAATTATAAAAAGAGCTTTAGTCTCAGTGTTCTCTGCATCTGTATTTTGTGGAGACTTGTGGGAGGTTCCGTTTGGTTTCCACATGTCCTTATCTATCTTGAAACTTCCAATGCCTCCTAAAATTGTGACAGAGACATTCCAGGATTGTTATTCCAGGAAAGGGAACAGGAATGTTAAAACCGAGAAGTATCTCCTAGATATCTTTTACAATTTTCTTGATGTTTCCTCACATTGTCAAAGGCTATAACAGGAAACTCTTTTCTATTTTTAGCTGGAAGACAGTGAAGTACTTTTATCCCCACAAAGAAATGGGGAAAGAGTATGGATATGCGTGTGTTTTTGTGTACATATATGTCTTCCGTGTGTGTACATACATATATTCTGAAAGTTGCGTTTAGATGCCTACACCATGGCCTCCACAACTTCTGCTCCTTTGTTTGGCTCCCATTACTGTAATCAGGAGCGGTTTGGAAACCTTGGAACTTTTTCATTTTCAACTTCTCGTTTGTTGAGCAAGGAATGGCAGGAGCCACCCTAACAAACATTCCAGAGGAGAAAACAGATGGTTGGACAAATTCTTCAAACACACAGGGCGGTTGTCTAGGCGACGGATACAAGCAAGGGCTTGGATTTCTGTTTTGTTGGGATACCTTTCCTCCAAGGCGAGGGACCCATCAGGAATGGCTCTGCTGAGCTGCAACCCCATTTGCATTTGTTTAACAAGGCTGTAGGGTAAGTACAATTCCTACCACGGCCAACTTCCATAATTACTATGCTTTAAAATGGATTATTTCATTTTCACTTGAAACTGACCTAAGGATTAACATATCACAATAATTACATGATTTGCGGTAAAGGAAATGGGTTTTGGCTCCAAGAGGAGGCTGCTGAAAACAGGCCCTACTCTTTCAAGTGCACCCATTGATTTTAGCTCCTATAGGATGTGAGGGTTTGGCTTTTAGGAACTCTGTTCCATTAGGCAGGTATCTCTTTTAACCAGGATGCTCTTATGTGTAGGGGAAAACAAACCCACCTGTGGAGTGGAGAGCATGTCCAGGCTCCAGGAACACATTTTACCATCAGTGGAGACAGTGATGAGGTTATGGGCATTCTGGGTTCCAACAACATTTACACAGTACACGGGATGCTGCAGAAACATAAACATGGAGGATCAGACACTGATCCAAGAGGAAATGCTTACATCTGAGTGTCAAACACATTATTCTGAAACGAGGATTAAAGAGTGACATAATCCTACAATAATACAAGCCTCGGGTCATTTGCCACTTTTGATTTGAACCTGATTTCTTTTTAAAAGCTCTGGCAGCAACACATCGTAGTGGATATACTCCCGAAAGCTTCACCTTGCTGGGTCAGATGCAGTGCAATGGAGCTGAAGCAAATGGGAGCAAATGAGGATTGATGGGACAGCGGAGCACAGGGAGGTGCATGTGTATTACTTGAATGAGGCTCCACTGCATAGTTCGGCTTCTAAGCTCACCATGAGTGATGGGAAAAGACAGTCTTCAAAAGGGTGGAACAATTGCCTTTTGGAAGGAGTAAGTGTTACTAAATCTGGAGTTTAGTGCATGATAGCCACAGTGCCAAACACTCATTAACATTCTTTATAAAAAGCGGTGAATATTCATCAGCCTCTTTGATTTGAGGGAGAGATACTGGTGGTGGAAATTATTGGCACAAGGAACCTAGTAAGATAAAATTAGGTTCTTTTATGTTGCCGCAAAACCTAGGATAATGATACATTTATTTTCCAAAACATTGTTTAGGGTAGTATGCAGGCTTAGGTTAGGCCAGGGCCTTGAGAAAGGTCACTTAAACATCCCAGGAATCATAAGCAGGATGCTTGAACCTTCTGTCATAACGCAAGAAGGTTCTTCCACTCGGCAGAGTCCTAAATGGTAGGCTAAAATCATTTGCAGCTGCACATTAAATACTAAATGGAAGGTTAGCATAAGCAGAACCTTGCAGTAATTTGGGTTAGATTTCAGGCAGCTTAGCCATCAGTGGCCAAACCACAACTTAGTTGACACTTCTCTGTGTAGATAGCTGACAGTCTGAGTCTCTCTTGATGAGTTGCAGTCCATAATACCTAGCCACAACAACAATGAAACAATCTCTAATATTGGAAAGTTGATATTATATAAAGGATGGTTCCCAAACTATTATTATCATATAAACTCCTGGTCACAAGGAACTGTAAAAATCATAAGTGCAGCTATTCATCTGCCTCTCCCAAGAGGTGGTCCAAACTCTGCTTAAACACCTTTCTTCGCCAGTTTTAGCACTAATCCTTGGGCAGTTCTTCCTTCTGCCAATGGGGATGAAGAAAGCTCAAGGAGACACTTTTAGTGACGTGCCCTCTGACATCATCTACCAGTCAAAATAACACTTATGGATTGTTCTTCTATTACCCCTCCTCCCCCAAGTCTTGTCTTACTCTGACTAATTATCACCAATTCCTTCAAGTGCCTTCAGTACCTGGTTTTCAATACCTTCCCCATTCTGGTCACTCTCTTTTGAATATGCTGTATTTAGTCTGAGTTCCCCTTCCAGGGAAGTTCTTAGAATGAAATACAACCGTCTACCTACATTCTGACTACCTGAATATAGAAATACAGGAAGCACTGAATTCTCACTTCTCCTGTGATTAAAAAAAAGCATGCCTGTATTAATGCATCTTAAGAGTTACACTTGCTTTCTTTGGCAATTATATCACCTCTCTAACCCATGCTGATGGAGAGTCAACCACGTCCCTATGCCTTTTTCGCATCTCCAAAAACCTTCAAATGAATCAGCCTTAGTGGGTCTGGACGGTGGTAAGTACAGCAGAGATCTGGAATGAAATATTCTCCTGAGCAGGTCTCTAAATATCAAGAGGACTGACTGGTTGTAGGACTGTGGACGATGCTTTTTCCCAGGTCTCTGGTGTATGTGGAACCTACAGCAGTGTATAAACTCAAGGGCAAGTCACACGGCGTTCTAAATAAAATGGAAGAATGGATGAGACAGATTCTCGCCTGAAAATAGCAGACTCAGTAAACCGAAGAATGAGGAAGCAAGGTCCAAACATTGTTAGGAGCTCCAAATCCACCTAGTGTTTTTCAGCAAGAGTCCAATAAGCTTTCTTTTTGTTAACCATGCAGCATCAACACAAATCACCAAAACTCTAATGGATCGGGCCTCCGAAGGGTGGGTGTAGTAGAGAAAGAAGGCATCTAGAAGGATGTAGAGAGCAAATGCCCTGAGAAGGAATGTGTGTGGTAGCCCCTCCCTGGCTTTAATCAGTACTACTGGCCTGTGCTTTCAGTAGTAATAAAACTCAGTTTAAAAGAAAAGAGAGATGTAAAGACACCAGAACAGAAGCAGACATGTGGGCATGCCTACTTATACACACACACAAACACACATCACTCTACCCAATGGAAAGAAAAAAGCAACGGTACAGCTCATTTTTCCAGTATAGAAGCCAGATTGTTTTTATTTATTTTAGGAATAAACTTACTGTGTGGCAGAAGGTTTTTGCTTTAATTAGGATTTCCTCTTGTCCCAAATGCATATGTGTGGTGGGTGTGAAAGGAAATTAGTTAGTAATCTGTGGTGGGCCTCTTTTTCCTTAACCACTTTTGATCCTGGTACCAATCAGCCAGGCATTAGTGGAAGTTGAAAGACACAAAATTAACTGTGCCCTTTGAGCTGTGGATTCAACAAAACACAGCAAAAGAGGAAAAAAAAAAACAGTATTTTATTTTCTAACAGAAATAATGTCACTCTGTTTGATAGTAACAGTATTTTAGTGGTGAAGATCACATCCTAAGTTGCTTGAAAAAGAGATGTATACTTTAGAAGAGCGCCTGCATTTAGGTTCTCCCCAAAAGCTTCGTGCTAAATGTTCTAATGAATTTGTAACTTTCTGAAATTTCAGAAGGTATGCTCACAAGCATACCAGATACGCACGTAGAGCCAAGAAGTGGCTTCATGCTCCTTGAGCAAACACCTGCATCAAGCCCGTCTCCTCCTGGGTCACAATTTTCTGTTATTAGTTTGGAGCAACAGGGTAGGCAAGAGCAATTTTCCAGGATTCCCAAGAACTGGTTTCCCCTGCATGTGTGTTAGGCCCAAGTCAATCAGAATTCAGGCTGACTTGGTATTTGTCATTTCCCATCGGCGATCTGATGAGAGCGGAAGAATTTTCCTCGTCACGGTCTCAGCTAAAGCAGCTAGCAGTCCTTTTTCAAAGCTAGATGGTTTTGAGCCCAGCAGATGAAACAAATGAGGCAACCACATTAAGGAAATTGAAACAATAGTAGAGCTGTATCCTTGGGCATAATTTGGGCATTTCAGAGAAAGGACATCAATTGCCCTGAACGTCAGGGTAGCAGAGATTGATGGAGACATGCCTGTCTTCTTATTCCTCCTAACAACTGCTAAACACACCTGTCATTCTCTTAAAGGAAATGACAGAGTAGTTGTCTTGTGAACACTATACTGAACCTCTTCTGCTAAATTATGGGTAATGGTTTTGAGATGTTGACTTTTAACCCTAGGGATTATATTGTCACTGTAGACTTTATCACTGAGACTTACACCATGCATTCCAGAATTTAAAGTCATAGCACTCCCTCAAATCACAAATGGAAAAGGCCTGTTGGCAAAAGTCCCATATGCCATTGCTAGACAGAAAATACTTACTTTTCTTGGTCTATTTGAAAATATGAGTTTCTACCTTTATAATGTAAATGTGAAGAGTTTCTTTGAGAAAACAATTTCACAGATGCCTCTTCCAAGGTTTCTCCCTGTGTCCTTTTTTAGTTTTAAGCTATCCTCCCTGGTAGTTTTTGGGACATCCAAAGAGATCTTTTCTATGTGCTAAAACTTGTAGATTAGTAAGAGATTCCTCTAAACCCACTGCTTCCTTCATCTACTTTCTACTCAGCTTTCCTTTAGTCAGTCAGGATGCAATCACTATAAATTAGATACTTTTAAGTACCCCTGTACTTCTGTCAGTTATCCCCTCTTTCAGGGCTTGGATAGCTGACCAGGATGTGACAAAAGCTTGACTGACCGTGTGTGCAGCAGCTGACAAGGGTGTCCGCTGGACCGGCGTCCTCCGATGACTGCGATTATCCCACAGGACAATCTGGCCCGAGTAAGTCCCACCAACTACCAAGTTGGGATGGAAACGAGCGAAGCAGACTGACATCACGGAGGACTGTGGGGGGGGGGGGGGGGGGGAGAAGAGGAGAAAGGTAGACTGTGAAATGATTGGAGGAGGGTTGTGTCTTCCTGAAGAGAAAACCACTCATTGCATAAACTCAGCACATCCTGGAAAATACAAAGCAAATGTTAAGTGCAGAGTTTGTAGGACATTTTGTACACAGAAACAGAATTTCCCTGGAGAGGCTGGCCAATGTTTACCCCTTGAAACTTGAAATCTGAAGTCCTGGCCATGTCACCAAACAGCCATAAAACCTATTTTATGTGCATCACTGTTTTGTGGTCTATAAAGTTTAGTTTGTGGCTATTTCCCATTTATAAATAAAACTACATCAGAATTAATATTAATTCTCCATTAAGGTCTTTACAAAGCAATTCTTTACTTTGAGGGCATGTCCACATCGGTGTACAGTGTTGGCAAGGCTTTGAGGGCTTTGAGATGGAGTATTTTTTTTTTTTTTTTTTGGCTTAATGTAGGCTTCTAGGAAGTGTACTGACCTCAGACTGATCCAACTGGTTCCTCCCCAAATTCCCTTGCCTCCCACGGGCATTCTCCTAACCTTTATCTTGCCCACTTCAGACAATTCTTAATGTTATTCTTTGCCTATTTTAACAAACAGTCAGAAATGGATTTCAGTCCAACTCTGCCATGGCCTGTCATAGCATCACGCATGTGGTTTCTAAAATTCCACAAAAGGCTACTGGGTACTACATTTTATAGGACATTACTTAGCTGAGACACAGCCATGATACATTTAAAATCAGACAAGCTGGCTGTTCCACATTTGCTAAGAAGTCCATCGTGATTCCTGCTGTGCTTTACGTGGTTGTGTTTACACACAGAATTGTTTTTAATAAATCCATTTCATCCTTTCACTTGAGTTCAATGAATGATCTTATGTGTAAGGAAGGCACTGCACCAGGCATGATGGGAATACAAAGGTAGTCATTACCCTCAGCAAACCTGTGCCCTAGGAAAGGGAACTAAAAAGCATGCATTGCAATGAACATGGTGCTGCTGGTGCCTACATGTTAGTCCAGACCTTTGTATGGAATAAAAAAGGTGCCTCTCTGTACAACATGGTCACATGGGCAGATGCATGCCCTGGCAAACGGACAGGAAGGTGGATTTTTGTCATTTGTCCCTTGGGTTTGAGATGCTTATGCAGGTCACAACTTGCACACACAGACAGCAGCCCCGAAGGTGATAGGGGCCATGACTGGATCACAGGAGCATGCACACATGCGTGCGTGCATGTGTGTCAAGTGATGGGGGTGGTGAGGAAGGTTTGCTTTAGCTAGGAGAGGGGAAAAAAGAGGGGAGCGGAAAGGGTGGGATGGTTAGAAAGACCTCATGAAAGGGAATATATCACCCTTGATGAAATGTGGAATGTTCAGCAAGTGGAGAGGAAAAGAAACAACCATCTCTGAGAGATGGGATAATGGGAGGAAGAGACAGCAGGCACCAAAGCAGAGGCTGGTGAACAGCCACAGTTGGGTTTGGCTGGGAAGGAACTTTCAGGGAAGAAGCAGGGAGTAGGAAATGTGGCTGAAGGGCCAGACAAGAGAGGACCTTGAATGGCAGGCATTGTGTGGATTGTTTTCTGTGGGTAATAGCGAGAAGTCACAGCTTTCTGAGAAAGGAAGAGAGAGAGAGAATCAACAGTTGTAACTGATAAGCCAGCAACGTGAAGAAGTGATTGAAAAAGAAATGATGACCTCTTTCTGACTGGGAAGCTAACTGTCCATTATCCATTAAAAAAAAAAAAAAAATCAGATCTACTCTCAGCCTAAGGCTTCCTTGTCAGAAAGAGTCTCAGATTCTGTCAAGTACAATAAGGAATGTAGACTACTTTTCAATGTCACGTTTTCCTAGTTTGAATGATTTTCAGTTGCAATTCCTTGAGCACGATTCAATGGAGAACATGCTTGTGCCCCAATCTGGTTTTCATCAAATTCAAGAATAACTCTCAATAATGGTACTGAATTAAAGAAAAAGAAAATAATTCTGGTCAGCTTCTTGTTTCACACATCCCACAGAAATGATTCTGAGTTTCCAACTGATGAAATTCTTATGTTGCCTGAGCTATGTTGGAGACATTTTCTTTAAAACTTCAGAAAGACTTAAAATTATCCAGGTGGTATCAACAATTGAATTTACCAAAACTTCAATCAATATAGATAAAGGAATGTCATTAAATTTGAAAAATCCAGAATTAAACCACTCGATTGCTTCCGTGTTTCACTTAAATCCCAGCAAATACTGCTCCAAACACTGCACAATTTGTTAGGAGACTAAACTAGAGAAAAATAAGCAGTGGAGGCATTTCTACAAAACAGAAATACGTAGCTGGTGACCAACTAGACTCCAACTCCACAAGGCAAGAACTATAATTCCTATGTTTTCATTCATTAGTGTGTCCACTCTTCATTCATTCATCAAACACACAGTGCTCACTAAGTACTGAATCATATCAAAAAACTTTAAATGTTAGAAAAGCTCCCTCCTCTTGAATTCAGAATTCCCGTTACATTTGATAAAAAATCAAATTATTATGAAACAGAAACAGATTCACAGACATAGAAAACAAACTTATGGTTACCAAAGGGGAAAGGGGTGGGGGAAGGATAAATTAGGAGTTTGAGATTAGCAGATATAAACTACTATATATAAAATAGATTATAAACTAGGTCCTACTGTATAGCACAGGAAACTATATTCAATATCCTGTAATAAAACATAATGGAAAAGAATATGAACAAGAATATATATACATGTATAACTGAATCACTTGCTGACACCAGAAACGAACACAACATTGTAAATCAATTATACCTTAATTTTAAAAAAAGTCAAATTAATGCTAAAAAAAAAAAAAAGAGTAACCACTTTGGAGCATCAGAGTTCTGCCATTAGAGTCTACTTTGTTTTGCTGCAAACCAATCTTTACAATTCCTCCATGAGCAAAAAAGAGTAGACATTTTTCTTTTATATTTTGAAGATTAGAAATGAGAGAGAAGTTATGTGATAAATCAATTTCACTTTTTTTTAAGCTCAGTATGTTAATTATAATAAATATTTATGTATTATAGACTATGTATAAATGTTAAAAATAGATCTCCAGGGTATACCACAATTGACATACTATCATTCATATGGAAACTCTAAGGCAATATGATCACAATTATCTAGATGTAAAGTTTAGAATTTAGTCATTTCTTGAGATGTTTCAAAGTACCCTGATGTTTGATGTAATGGTAGCAAACCCTTGGTTGATTGACTGAATTTTTATTTTTCATCCAAATGTTTAGGTTCCTTTAGACACATGGGAACAGTCCCCCAACTACAGCCCTGACAGAGACAGCTCCTCTCCTAATTTGGAAAGTCTGTATCAAACCCTGAGTAGTAAAATGTCTTAGAAAAATCCCTGCAACCTGTGCTGTTCATACAGCTACTGATCTAGTTGTTGTTGCCAACTGTCATAGAATTTATTGACTGTCAGCATAAAGAGCAAAGGATGATATCATCCTGTCAGTTACATCTATTGGGTAAAAGAATAAAGCATTCTAGAAAAATTGATTGACACTACTAAAACATGTGGCTTTTTGCTGTTCTCATTTTTAACAGTACATTTTCTGAAGACAGTCTATGAAAAACATTAATAATACTAATGCTATTTTTGAAATTTCACTTTCCTACCCATTTAAAAATTTGTATTCATTCAGTTATTCAGCATCATAATAAAGCATTACATGATTAATACAATTTAGACCAACAAATTGGAAACAAGAAGCTACCCTACCCTTGTTATTCCTGGCTCTATAAGAATACATACCTATATAGATATTTTTGTAGTTTTAACTTATTACCTATTCCATTTTATTCTTTAAATTATTTAAAGAATTATTTTAGGAATTATTTTGGGGAATAACATATGGCCGTTAAACATTCAAATCAAGTAGTTTACATGAGTGGAAAAATAATAATCAAGATGATGTGAATTGGGGGACAATGCTGACTGTCTAATCAAAGTAAGTTTTCCCAACACGACAGTTTGACTGTTTCACAAAGCTAGTGATTTCATTGATGTGGCCATATGGATGGTCAAATCAGGTCCCAGAAATATGATAAGCTCCTATGTGAAAAGCTTCGTGTAAAACTGGTGAGCCTGACCGACTATATTCCAATACAACTAACACAGAGACATTATTACACGAGGAACCACTATTGCCAATAGGACGAACATCTCATTTTGATTATTTACATACTATAGTTCCCCCAAACCAGGACACGCAAGGTTCTGAGACTATGTTTTGAGGATCAGGCTATCTCTACTGACAATTTCTGCTGTCCTCCGCAGACGTGGTCACCCGGAAGCTCCTGGGAAAACTTTATTTTCTAATCTTGCACAGACCGCCTGGTGTAAAGGCAGCCCTCCTCCTTATCCACATTGCCACATGGCCACCTGCACACAACCTGACCCACTAAGACAGGGTTCCACAGCCTCATCATCTATTTCGAGACAAGGCAGCTTATTTTACCTCATTCTCCAAGGGAATTCCAGAGATGAGTGGGGTGGAAGCTCCATTCTCCCCTCTCCCTTCTTGCACTGCACACCAACTGCATTCAATTCCAGTCGGTCCCAACCCCTCTTTAAGTCGCTGTGGGGGCTGTTTTCTATTTTATAGAGTTAATCCAGGCCAGCTTAAGGATGGTACTTTCCCTTAACCACAGTCCCAGATGACCAGGGCAAACAGCCTTTGGTCACTGCTGGTTGGGCAGCTGGCCCCACAGGTTCACACTGGATCTGGCTGCCCATGTCCTTTGGTGTGTAGCGCTCTGCCTGTTCCCCAGCCATCGTGCCTGGGCAGGAGGGATAGGGCCCTTATGTTCAAAAGCACCTCTTATTTCAAGTACCATCTCTTCTGGGGAGAAGTTGCTCCTGGAGAGGGAATGGCCATATAGTTGCCATATGCTGTTTAATGGTGGCTGACATTTTATTTGCGTAAAAGCAAATGCTTAGCTGTCAGAGGGCTGTAAGGCAGACAGATCAGATGCTTCTGGCTACTAGTGAGCTAGTATATATTTCTGAAAGTACGTAAGAAACCCTCAAAGATATTTCTTTTGTTAATGGAAACAAATGTAATTGGAGAACACAGGTGTCGAAACACCTCTTATAGGCAATCAGGCAGCACCAGGCATCTGACAATGTAGAAGGTGTGAAGGTGGAAAAACCAAAACATGAGTCATGAGTTGGGCATTTAACTTTAATTGAGATGAAGGGAAAGGTTCTTTCTTCCTTCAGAGCTCTCTTTTCCTATGCCTAAGCCTCTATCCCAGGGTGTACACCACATTCTTCTAAACTAAGAGTAACAATCTACTGAAAGTTACCACCTCATTAGTAATGGAGTGTCCAGGAGGAGCAAAGGCTGAATTAGCTTGCTTGCCACTTCTTGACTCAGTTTGTATTTAAAAAAGAAATGAAGAAAGAAAAGCAGCTGATTCTAAAATCAGATTTCTGGAAGATTAGAAACCACTCATTCCAATGACCTTTCTTCGAATCGCTTGGAATTTTTGTGCCTCTCAGTATTGTGTGTGCCTAGACCTGGGCTGTGTGCTGAGTACACAAAAGTTAGCGTGCAAACCACAGTGAGGCGCCATTTCCCACCCACTAGGATGGCTGCAATTTTTAAATGTTTACATGTCAATTATACCTCAGTAAAGCTAGGAGAAAAAACAAAAAAGGAAAATAATAATTGTTGGTGAGGCTATGGAGAAATTGGAACACTCATACAATGCTGGTAGGAATGTAAAACGAGGCAGCCACTCTGGAAGACAGCCTGGCAGTTCCTGAGGCTGTTAAACATAGAGTCAACATCTGACCCAGCAATTCCACTCCTAGGTGTGTACCCAAGCTAACTGAAAACATGTAACTACTCGAATTATACACAAATGTTCATAGCAGCATTACTGATAACAGCCAGAAAGTGTAGACAACCCAAATGTCCATCAACTGAGGAAGAAACAAAATGCAGCAATTCCATACAATGCAATATTAGTCAATAAAATGGAAGGAAGCACTGACATGTGGTATGATGTGATGACCCCTGAGAAGATGCTAAGTGAAGGTCACATGTTGTACGACTGTAGTTATACGGGATGTTCAGACTAGACAAAACCAGAGAGGCGAAAGGTAGATTAGTGGTTGCTTAGGAATGGGGGTTTGGGGAGCATGGGGAATGACTACTGATAGGTCTGGGTTTATTTTTGGGGGTGATAAAAATCTTCTGGAGTTAGATAGCGGTGATGGTTACACAACTCTGAATATACCAAAAAAACAAAACAAAACAAACCCTCACTGAATTGGACACTTTAAAATAGTGAATTTTATGATGTGTGAATTATATCTCAAGTTTAAAAAACTTTTTAAATTTTTTAATTAAAAAGTTTACAAATATATTTATCACTTATATGTGGAATCTAAAATATGGCACAAATGAACCTATCTACACAACAGAAACAGACTCACAGAGTTCAGACTTGTGGCTGCCAGCAGGGAGAGGGATGGACTGGGAGTTTGGGGTTGGTAGATGCAAACTATTACATTTAGAATGGATGAACAACAGGGTCCTAGTGTATAGCACAGGGAACTATATCCAATCTCCTGGGATAAACCATTATGGAAAAGAATATGAAAAAAAGAACATATGTGTAAAACTGAGTCATTCTGCTGTACAGCAGAGAGAAAATAAAATTTTAAAAATAAATAAAAATTGAATCCATAATGAAAACACTTCCAACAGCAAGAAAAATGTTGGTGTGCCAACATGATTCTAATCTCACGAACCTTCACAACCTTATTTCTTATCTTCAGGACAACTGTCTGGACTATTTTAACCACTCTTTCCTCAAATAATTAATTCTCTTCACTTCCCCCTGAATAGCTTCTTCAGTTTCTACTCCCTGAGAGGTTCTGGAGGTGGAAAGGGAGGGTTGACACACTTGGAATCTCTCGAGCTGACTTCCTGCTCTGATACCTACTAGTTGTGCACATCCTCTAAGCCTTCATTTTTTTGTACATTGCAAAATATTTATTTTTAAAAACTATGATGAAATACACGTAAGATTATTAACCATTTTTAAGTGTACTGTTCAGAGGCACTGAGTAGATTCACACTGCTGTGTAGCCATCACCACCATCCATCTCTGGAACATTTTTATCTTCTTGAACTCAAACTCCATATCTATTTAATACGAATTCCTCATTCCCACCCTCCTCTCAGCCCTTGGCAACCAGCACTCTACTTTCGGTCTTTATGAATTTGACTATTCTAGGAACCTCATATAAAAGGAATCATGTAGGTATTTGTCTTTTGTGACTGGTTTATTTCACTTAACATATGTCCTAACGGTGTTATTACACCCTTGCAGTATTACAAGTATTAGTGCATCCAATTTCTTCCCTCTTTAAGTCTGAACGATATTCCATCATGTGCATACACCTCATCTTCTTTATCCATTCATCTGTCAATAGACACTGGAGTAGCTTCCCCTTTGGGGCTGTTGTGAATAATGTTCCTGTAAATGTGGGTGTACAAGTATCTCTTTAAGACCCTGCTTTCAGTTCCTTTGGGTATATACCTGTAAGTGGAATTGCTGGATCATATTCGATTTTCAATTTTTTGAGGAACTGTCATACTGTTTTCTATAGTGGCTGCACCATTTTACATTCTTACCTGTAATGCACAGAAGTTTCAATTTCTCCACATCCTTGCTGATACTTCTTTTCTGTTTTCTTTGTTTTTACAGTAGCCATCCTAATTAAAGTTAGTTTCTATCCTAAGCCTGCATTTTCATTTCATAGTAGGAGCATGACAGTTCTTGCCCCGCCTAGAAACAGGGCATTTTCTTTGGCTCTCTTCCCTGCTTGAATTAAGCAGTGCAGTTTAAAGACGATAAACAATATGCCCCCATATAGAGTTAGAAATGACTACTTTGTGATTTGAAGAAACCTTTCCAGAGAAAACAATGGTCCAGAGGAGTTTTCATTCTGCTCAACAAATCTTTCCTAAACAGTTCTGACAGTACTGCTTGGTCCTGCCTCGATGATCTAGGTTGAGAAACTGTCTCCTAGAAGTTTTACTGCACGTTTCATTACAGGTTTTAACTCTTTAGAGTCTTTAGTTTGACAACCGTCCCCTCCTGCCTAGGACACTGAGTCTCTCTGGTTTAACACATCTTCCTGCTTGGTTATAGCTCCTGTTGTTGATAGCAATTCCAAGTCCTGACATTTACTGACTTTGGATAATGAGGAAAGAGGAGGAAAAGGAAATAGTGACATGTTAGCACCAGAGATAACTGTGAAAGCCAAGATGAAATTCATGCTACATTATTATTCACGCATACTCACTGCCAATTTAGGAGAATTTAGGCTCTGAAATCATAGTTGGTAGTCCCTTCTATGCAAGAACTTCTGAATACAACAAAATTCTAAACAATGGGATAATTTACATACTACTTCCAGGAAGTTTTCTGAAATGGGATTCTTTTTTTATATTACCATATTTCACACTTTGAATCAAGCTGGGACTTATTGATCTGTGATGTGACTTTACATCTGATTATTATTATTCATCATTTGCAGGTGCATGGACCCCTCAAGCTATTTTCTAAAGCAGTGTTACTCCAAACTTGCCTGTACCTTAGCATCATCTGAGGACCTTTTTAAAATTCCCCGATGCTCAAGCCACATCCCATACCAATTAAATCAGAATTTCTGGGGGTAGAACCCAGGCATCAAGATTTTTAAAAATTCCACAGGAAATTCCCATGTGCAGTCAAGTGAACAGTCTGTTTTCAATCAACGGTTCTTGAACTTATCTGAACATAAGTACTTAGAGAGTTTATTAAAAACACAGATTCCTGGGTCACAGTCTGGATCTACTGAATCAGAATTTGAAGAGGTTTGGAGGTCTATGCTTTGTATCATTCAGAAATTTGGAGAACCCGAAAATAAAGAATTAATCAAGTATGGTGGAAAGTCATTGTGGGATGAATCTCCTTTTGCATCAATATAGTCCAAGCCTGGGATGTTTCCTTCATGGAGTCATGCACCCATTTGCATAACCTGACCAACTCAGACACACGTGATACAATAAAAGTTCCTCTGCTGAAGTGCCATTGCCTAATTTCCTTCCATTTGACTTGCTAGTTTTTACATCTCTCCCTGCTTCCCCTTCCCTCCTAAACGATTAGGCTCTTAGAAAGTGATCAGTGAGAGGGATAGTGAAGGTTTAGGTCCCACGTTCCCTTCAGCATCACACTCCAAGCTGACACTGGACACCTGAGAGTTTTTTGTTTATTATTAGGAGGGCTAATAAACATTATTACTGTCACTAATTATATGGTTATTTACTTGTGGGGACATGCCAAGTTTTTTTAAGCACCTACTAAGTGCCAAACATGTTGTATACATCTCTATATCAGTCCTACTAGGTGGGTAATTTTGCCTCTTTTTTTCAGATTAGAAAACCCAGACTCAGGCAAGTAAAGTCATGGGCTTAAGATCAAATGAAAAAAAAAGCCCAGATCTGAACTATGGCCTGGCTGATTCAGAAGTCAATACACTGTGAAACCCTGCATCAATTGATGCAAATGCATTTTCTCTTTGAGATACACAATCCTCCCCCTTCTGACTTGATGCTGTGGGACTCGTGATCACAGACAACCTCATGCAATCCTATAGGGCAGAGAGGGCTGCTCCCTGTCTGCTACAGTGGCTTTGGCATAGAATGTCCAACCCCTTTCCAGCTGGACTTCTGTCGCCAAGTGTAGAGATTGATCACCTGACTCAATAACACCTAGTCTACCAGTTTTGACAGGTGACAACAGAACTAATTAGCACTGATTGTGGGATATTTTCCATGAGGTGGGTTCTTCTTGCTGAGAACTGATTGAGACCAATTAATCATTTCATGGGTGTGTACTGAACAGCTAGCAGCTGGAAACCAACTGGGTCACTACTGACAAGCCCTGCGTTTACTGTCACTGCTTTGGGAGAAAATGCTTTGTTTTCATTTTGTCATTATGCAGCCAAATCAAAAATGTCATTTCAATACAACAAGTCCGTCTTAAATGAATGTTTATCCCCCTAAATAATTATGTGAACTGTTATTACTTCTTGTGAAAAGGAAAGAGTGCCCCCATGTGCTTTAACAAACAAAAGAGACTTCCTACTTAGAGATACAGTCACAGGAACCCAGGGAAAATTCTTCTTAACTCAAGAAATATGAAATATGCATACATTTTTAAAATAAGGGGCCCATTAGGAGATGGAATCATCTTGGATAAAATGGTCACATTTTGGAAATGAAAGATAAGGATTATGCTAAGTGAAATAAGTCAAACAGAGAAAGACAAATATACTGTATGATATCACTTATGTGTAGAATCTAAAAAATACAATAAACTAGTGAATAAAACACACACACACACAAAAAGCAGTCTCAGATACAGAGAACAAACTAGTGGTTACCAGTGGGGAGAGGGGCAGGGGGAAGGACAATATGGAGGTAGGGGGGAAAAAGAGTTATTATGGGATTATCTGAAATCATCTGTGTGAAACTTTTAAGAATTGTAAAGCACTACAGATTTTAAAGAATCTTTCATTCAGTAAAAAATATTTAAAAATACAAAAAAAAAGAGAAAGAAAAGGATCTCCTGTTTTAAGGAAAAAGTTCAAAAACAAAGATCAGTGAAAACGGAGGTATATTCCATCTTCACCTGTACCTGGAGAGTCTCTAACAAAGCCTTAAAACGCAAGACACATACCACAGAATGCCCATCACTAAAAAGTCTACAAATAATAAATGCTGGAGAGGGTGTGAAGAAAAGGGAACCCTCTTACACTGTTGGTGGGAATGTAAGTTGGTACAGCCACTATGGAAAACAGTTTGGAGGTTCCTCAAAAAAAACTAGAATTTGGCAGTTCCTTAAAAAACTACAAATAGAACTACCATATGATCCAGTCATCCCACTCCTGGGCATATACCCAAAGAAAACCATAATCCCAAAAGAAACTTGTACCATCATGTTTATTGCAGCACTATTTACAATAGCCAGGACATGGGAGCAACCTAAATGCCCATCAACAAATGAATGGATACAGAAGATGTGGCATATATATACAATGGAATATTACTCAGCTCTAAAAAGGGATGAGATGGAGCTATATGTAATGAGGTGGATAGAACTACAATCTGTCACACAGAGTGAAGTAAGTCAGAAAGAGAAGGATAAATATTGTATGCTAACTCACATATACGGAATCTAAAAATGGTACTGATGAACTCAGTGACAAGAACAAGGAAGCAGATACAGAGAATGGACTGGAGAACTCGAGGTATGGGAGGGGGCGGGGGGTGAAGGGGAAACTGAGACGAAGCGAGAGAGTAGCACAGACATATATATACTACCAACTGTAAAATAGATAGTCAGTGGAAGTTGTTGTATAACAAAGGGAGTCCAACTTGAGGATGGAAGATGCCTTAGAGGACTGGGGCGGGGAGGGTGGGGGGGACTCGAGGCGGGGGGAGTCAAGGAAGGGAGGGAATACGGGGATATGTGTATAAAAACGGATGATTGAACCTGGTGTACCCCCCCAAAAAATAAATAAATAAATTAAAAAAAAAAAAAAAAAAACTAGAAATAGAGTTGCCATATGATCGAGCAATCCCACTCCTGGGCATATACCCAGACAAAACTAATTTGAAAAGATACCTGCATGCCTATGTCCATAGCAGCACTATTTACAATAGCCAAGACGTGGAAGCAACCTAAGAGTTCATCGACAGATGAATGGATTAAGATGTACTGTATATATATACAATGAAATATTACTCAGCCATTTGCAGCAATATGGATGGACCTAGACATTATCATACTAAGCGAAGTCAGTCAGAAAGAGAAAGACAAATACCATATATCATTATAGGTGGAATCTAAAATATGACACAAATCAGCATTATCTACAAAATAAAAACAGACTTACAGATATAGAGAACAGATTTGTGGTTGCCAAGGAGGGGGGTGGGTGGAGGAGGGAAGGACCAGGAGTTTGGGACTAACAGATGCAAATTATTATACATAGAATGGATAAACAACAAGGTCCTACTGTATAGCACAGGGAACTATATTCAATATCCTGTGATAAAGCACAATAGAAAAGAATATGAAAAATATATATATGTATAACTGAGCCACTTTGCTGTACAGCAGAAATTAAACAACATTGTAAATCAACTATACCTCAATAAAATAAAATTTAAAAAAACAGCAAGACACATACCAAGAAATCCAAGGTGAAAATGAGCCCTACACACACACACACACACACACAAATTGTGTGTGTGTACATTCCAGCTAAAAGCTTCCCAACAGCAAGATGGAGAGTCTTGGTAACAAGTTCTTTAAAATGCAAAGCTGTTCTTAGAAAGTAACCGCTTCAGACTATCAACCATGCAAAGGCCGGTGCCAGACTAGACATGACCCATGTGTTACACTGCAGAACAACTAGGCCATTTCTATTTCCTTCTTCATAAAAGGAAAGTTTGTTTCCCCTAGAAACTTTATTTGTAAAAGGAAAAATGTTTCTCACTCCTATTTCAATCCGCATGGCTAGTAAGAGCTCTGTAGGGAAATCAGCACAAAAATTATTAATTTTTTAATAAATTTTTTATAATAGTTTTAGATTATAGTTACTTAAAGATAGTACAGTTCCCATGCACCTTGCACGCCCGTTTGCCCTAATGTTAACATCTTCCCTATTGCCACATTGGTATGAGTGCATTTGTCACAACTAATGAACCAATATTGATACAATATTACTGAAGGCCAAACTTTATCCAGGGGTTCTTAGTTTTCACCCAATGTCCATTTCTTGTTTCAGAATCCCATTCAGGACACCACATTCCATTTACATGTCATGTCTCCTTAGGTTTCTCGAGGCAGGGGCAGTTTCTCAGCCTTCCCTTGTTTTCGATTATCTTAACTTTTTTGAGGAGTACTGACAGTCAGGTATTTCCTAGCATGTCTGTCAATTTGGGTTTGATTTTTTTTTGTCTTGTAATTAGGCCTGGATGTAGATATTCTAGGGCTCAGAAAACATTTGAACAACAACAACAAAAAAACCCAAGAGTCTGAGATCAGTTGGTGAAAGTGGATTATAACACATTCACACCCACATTCAATTTTTATAAATTAGGTTATTCCAAAGCTTTACTGTGAATAAAAGCAAGGTGGGATATGCCATCATTTTTGACAATGATGCTCAGTGAAACATGCTCAGGTCAAAGAAGCTTTTTCAGTCTAGGCTTCCAATCATTCACAAACCATTTAGGGTCTCCTTTCTGGGAAATATGAAATGCAGGCTGCTATGCCTAAGCCGGAATAGGGGAGTGGTACAAGCTGAAAGCAAAATTTTGCTTTATAGAAGGGACAAAAAGGAATAGGAAGAGATGAATATATGGGTGGCTTTATATGTTAAAAAGCACCATCTTTCTTCAAATATTTAAATCCTGCCTAATTACAAAAAGGAAATTGATATTTGGATGTGGCATGTGTTGACATCTACCCCTTTGATTCATGAGGATGAACTAGAGAGAACAGATTATTCAAGAAAGAAGAAAAAGAGTTCCAACTTGACAGGAAAGAGTGTAGGCAGCATTAACTTCAGTGCTTGTTAAAACATGAAGGATTAACAGCAAAAAGGGAGGGAAGAATTGTGAATGTCTCCAGTTTAGTATCTTCAAAAATGCTTGGGGTTTTTGAGAATGGCTCACCCAACCACATGAAAGTGATGCTAAGGGATTCAGCCACACGACTTCTCTAAATCCAGGCCCGGGACTGCTTCACTTTTACCATCAAACCATCTTACTTAGCATGTAGCCACAAATTAAATTTATTTGCTATTGAAGAAGTACTAAGTCCTTTCGAAAGGGGCACACACAGCACTCAGGAATACGGGTCCCCCCCACCCCTCCACCAACCCCAGGCCCCCACTGCCTGCCTCCTACTCTTTCCTTGCTAGAGTAAGCCATGTTGAAGAAAAAAAAAAAAAAAAGCCAGCTTCTTCATCTATGAATTCTTCCTTGGCTATATAAAAAAGGCAACAATGGCTTTCAATAGAATTCAGTTACCAGGTTTTTTTTTTTGTTTTTGTTTTTTTTTTTTTTTTTTTTTTACAAACAATGAATAAATAGGCTAATAAGATTCAGAACTGTTGTAATGGCAAGAAGGTCTAAAAACAATTGCATGATAGACTGGAGTCTTGCTGTGCGGGCAATTTCTTTCTGAACTTGTAGGATTCAGGTTTTGTGCTAGACGAGGTCCAAAAATGAGGAAGAAAATGCAGTCTCCATATGTCACTCGACAACGCCCTGCTGATAAAATGAATCTACATTTGGAGGATCCACCCAGAGTCATGGCATATCCCACATTAGATCATTACCAAACCACTTAGGTTAGAAATTATAGCAGGACCGTTAAAAGAAAAAAAAAAAAACAAAACAAAAAACCCTCAAGTGTTCCATTACACATAGGCTCTTAACATGGTTTTTATGAGTTAATGTGGTGGTTTTTTGCCAGCTGTGACGGTGCATGAAATCAGCTGGATTAATCCAAATTTAAGAAAGTAAAAGAATTTGGCAAGAAGAGGTGCTTTCTCACATTAAAACTATATGGTGAATACAGATCTCAGGGAAGCAAATGAGAAGTGAGGTCCTACAGCCAAGAAGCAGAATGGTACAAAGGCAGGGGCTGTCTTTGTCTCTCTTTATCTGCCTGGAATTACTTAGATATGCTTATGCCTAAGGCATGGAGATGAACCAGATGACCTCTTAGGACTGTGTCTAGCTTGCTGGTTCTATTGATAAACTGCTACTTTGAAGTACTGAAAAGGACTAGAAAAAACTGAGTTTAAGTGCTTGCTAAAAGATCAATGCAAGAGACAAGGGTAAACTGATTTTTGTGATTGTCACCCAATCCCAAGTCTCACCCATCCCCCAACTTCCACACTGCTTTTTTCCACTGAAGATTCTTTGATGTTTAACAAGAGACCCAAAGACTGAGACTGAGTAGAGTGTGGAAAGGGACAGAAATCTGTCCTGGTGGTTCATTTCTAAGCGGAGATAAATCCTCTCTTAACATTTATGTATACTTAGAAGACCAATGGATAAATGGGTATCAAATTTCCAATCATTCAACCTGAGCTAGTTTTTCAAAGAAGGACAAATAATAAACAAACTTAGAGACAAACAAAAATGTATGCATAAAAATTCCTTTGGGATCAAATGATTAAATTTACAGAGCTTCAGAAATTTTTCTCTGTCCTATTTGTCCCCCGGGGGAAAAGCCTATCTCACAAGACTTAGAATGCACAAAGTAAAGGCCATTTACAGGGAGTCTGAAGTTCTCATTCTAGAAAGAGAATCTGGAGGCATAGTCAAAGCCTTCTGTCCATAGAATTCTGTCTGAACCTCATCCTTCACTGAATTCTAAGGGTGATAGTGCCGGGCAGCTAGAAGAAGTGTGATCATATTTCTCAAACACATATGTCAGAAGACACTCAATGCGTGTGTCAGTCACTTAGCACAATGGGGTGTGTAAATAAAAATACACAAGGACAATATTTTTCCTCCTTTTCCCTAAAAAGAAATGATGTTATGTAATGAACAGAAGCAGTTTTCATAGTAATCTGAGTTTTGGTTACAGGCTTGTGAGGATGAGTATTTTATCTTGGGAATCTGTGGCCCTGAGATTCACAGTACCCAGCATCCTTTTCCAAGAGCTGAAAAAGGAAAGGGGTCCCACGGTCCTGGGGAATCAGGAACAATATGAAACCAGATGATGAAGTGTTAAGAAAAGCTTCTCAGGCTGCTAATGGACTCCATCCTGCTCTGGTGAGACCACCCTCCTTTTTTAAGTAAGAGGTAATTTAATATGCATCTAACTCAGTTGTGTTTGGGCTTCATCCAATCTAAGAGTATCAGTGTGATAAATTATAATGAGTTGTCTGCAATACTCCACAACGTGACTGTAACAGACCTGAAAGACAAGATCTCTCAGCCTGATTTTCCAGCTCCCTCTGAATGCTTTTCACCTTACTCCTGTCGCACCACTCCGAAACTTAAGAACGCTTCTTATAGCTCCCCCACACTGAAAGGTATGCGCTTCTGGCCCCATCTGATGAGATCCACAGTTGTTGGCTGTCTCTATTAAATCAAGCCCCACACTTGAACATGACACCAACCGTGAGACCCTCCAAATACTATGGCAAGAGACCTAACACGGCTCCTTTCGTTTCCAAAGGGTTTCTTTCCATGTTAATTTTCTTTTGCAACCCGCACAGTGTGCTGGGAAGTCGGTTAGTGAAGGTTAGGGAAACAGACTCCATTCTTAGTTCAGAATCTGAAAAAGCAGCTGCATCTAGGCAACCTCGAGTCTGCAAGGAAAACAGGCAGAGGAAAAGGGGTGAGAAAACTCAAGTTCTAGCAGGGCCTGCGACTATAGCTATGTGGCCCAACCCCTTTCGAATGTAGTTGCCTCATTTAGGTTAATAACCACTGCCCTAGAGAAAAGGCCACGCCCTTTTCATTTCATGACTTTAGAGAGTCCCAGCTCTTCAGAATGCAAAAGCAGGACTCTTATTCTATAGAATATCCTTCACAAATAAAAGCTTAGATTGAGGTTAAACGGTTTGTTGTTTTGGTTGGAGGACAGTAGCCTTTAGGGTAACACACAAAACTTGTGTGGGAGGGGCAGGATGGAATTTTTTTTTTTTTTTTTTCCCTATTCATAGGATATACACGTTGTTGTGTAAAGATCCATGGACTGGTAATCAAGAATAATTTTCTGTGAAAATCATGTTAATTCTATCAGGTTTCATTTCTTCATGGGCAAAACAAAATGGGCATGTTGGACTTGTACGCCTCACTTACAAGGGCAGGCAATGTGCTTCTGCTTTCTCTGTGCTATGCTTTGTGCCTAAGACACGTCCTGAGGACTCGGAGGTATTTTTATTTGTTCCCTATTGCTGCTGCAACAAATCACCTCATACTGAGCGGCTTAAAACAAACAAATCTATTATCTCAGAGTTCTGGATCTTAGGACTAAAATTGAGCGGGGAGGCAGGGCTGCATTCCTTTCTGGAGGCTCGAGGGGAGAATCAATTTCCTCGCCGTCATTCCAGCTTCTAGAAGCGGCCCCATTCTTTGGCTCATGGCCACCTTCCATCTTCAAAGCAGCAATGGCTGGTTGAGTCTTGCTCACATCGCATCACTTTGATTCTGCTTCCATCATCACATTTCCTTCTAAGTCTGACTCTGCTGCCTCCCTTTCATTTATAAGGACCCTTGTGATTACACTGGGCACATCCAAATAATTCAGGATTATCTCCCCTTCTCAAGATCCTTAATTTATCACATTTGCAAAGTCCCTTTGCCACGTGAGATAACACGCACAGTTTCCTGGTGTTAGTAGGTGGCCATTATTCTGCCTACCACAGTATTCAATAAATATTTGATCAACTTGTAAATATCCTGAAAAAATGGTAAGCTAAACACTTTTAAGTATTTATAAGGTTAGCTAATTTCCACAGCTCATCACTAGCCAAAGCCACGGTCACAGGTATACTGGACATTTCTGATCCCTCCCAGACACACAACCTTCATACTCATTCAAGTTCATGTGCACTTCACCCTGTTTTGGCTTTAGAAACACACTCTGGTTCTGTCCTAATCTCTTTCACCTGGTAGACAGGTGACAGATTTTGCCCAACCAAGTTAAGCATATTGCTCACTGCCACACTGAGACAAAGACATAGCCTTTCCACTTCCCTTGCATCCCATTTCATACTAAATTCCTCTCTCCAATTACCATTTCAGACAGATCAACCAACAAAACAAGAGGAGGTGGTAATCTTCAGGCAGGAGTCAAGATGCACTGAGCATATTGGAATCCTACCAGGGAAAACCCAAGCACTGTCGTTATTAACACCCTGAGTCACGTATCTTCTTCCTCCAAAATAAATCCTTCAAATCTAAGGCACGATCAACAAACTACTCTCCCACTAGAGGTGCTACCAGCCATCATATCAAGGTTCAGACACCAGCTGTTAAAACTTTTTAAAATTTATCGTCATGGCGTTAAAAAATACGACAATAATCTACTTTCAACTGTCACCCAACAGTTCTCCCACCCGTACAGGTAAATTTTCAGGATGATTTTGGCAGGTAGTCTATAGGAACTTTAGTGATGGACAATTACATATTTTCATTTTGAAATTCAATTGTTTTAAAACAATTGACATTTTACGCCTGTTAGTCTGTATCACTTGGGCAAAACTTGTACCAGTTGTTAGTCAAAACAATTATAGAAACCCTGTCATCTTTAACTTAATTGTAGTATTCAGAAAGGGATGACAACTTAGTATTTGCCTAATGCCCAGTTGTATCAGTGTATCGTATATAACTGCTGTTAAAGAGTAACTGAGAATAACTGGAAATCAAACATTGTTCTTAAGTATCTTGATAAAAAGATAAATATTGAAAACTAGATTGACATGCGAATTTGATACCCCAGGCATTCTCTTCTTTTAAACCTGGCAAAGATACCAAATTATATCAAAGACAAAGTCCACAGATTTACTTACTGTTTATCTTAAGTACAAACCAAACGTCTCTCTGTGGCCTAGAGGAAATAAATGTGCAAGACTCACAAGATGCAAATTCTCCTGAGCAATTATTAAACGTTTAGCACCTACTGTTTGCACACTTAAACCTCCTGAGGTGGGCTTAACATAGCATGTAGCTCTCACTGAAGAATGTGAACTTCTATGGGAAAATCTAGTTCAAAGGTAAACCAATCTCTACTATATTTTTTCTTTTCCTTATTTAATTCCATATTCTTAAACATGAGTTTTAAAATACAAAGAAAATAGGAAAATTGATATATATATTTACTATCAAGAAGACAAACACAGAATAAAGCTGAATTTCTAAATAGCTGCTTTAGAGTCAGAAAATGTCATAACTTGGTAGCAAAAAGGCCTTTCATATGGTAAATACAAGGTACTGTGGAAAGTTCTATCTGTGTCTATACTTGCCAGGTCAAATGCAGAGTTGAAGAAATTGGTCAAAAGGCCAAAAAAAAAAAAAATTAAACTACTTTTTTCCAAGGCAATCAGACCAAGAAAGCAATAAGAGTTTCATTTTCCTGTATAATTTGAATAAATAATTTTCCACCCCCCACCCCCCCACACCTTCCAAAATGTAGACAAGGGCTAAATAGCTAGCTACATGTTGTCACACATCTGGAAGACTATTTTAGAACACATTCGAAATGTTTTGACTACATGAGGCCAAGCATCTGGCAACACAAACTTCTCTTAGGAATTTTTCTTCTGTAGAATTCAGTCTTATGTAGAGAGTCATCGTGCCAGATTTTGAACTACATGTTTCATTTGCAGAATGATAATATATAATATATATATACATATATATGCAAAAAATATATATGCACAAAGGCAAGGTTTTCCTCATGATTTTGATTTAGGTCGATTTAACTTAATGATGTTAACAGAGTTGCCACTGATTCTTGCATGACTTGAACTACTCCCTAGCTGTGCCCTCCCCCTGCCCCCAAAAGCCCTTCAGTGGCGTCTATTGGTCAGTCCCTCCCCAGGAACATTCTCTACCAAATGAACAGCACTCACTCGTCTAAAGAGTAACTGACTTTATTGGCTTCATTCCTCAGCAAGGATGAGGGAAAGCGAGGCTTCTGGCTTTCCCTGTCTAATGCGAACCAGCCTTAGGAATACCTGTGGTTCACCAACCATGCCCAAACCATTTGCAGGATCTTGAGGTAGGAGGTAGGTATTCTTCATGTGAGGTCGCCTCCCTCCTCAGGCAAGCTAGCTCAGATTTCCAGAGGCCTTTGCCACAAACTAACCTAGCCACTCCTATCTCCACTCCACTTTCAACCTTTCACAATAAGTCTTAAGTTGGGTGACAACCACAGTGGGGGTGTTCTGGGTAAAATATGCACCAATTATTTCAGTTTTGTAGACTGCAGTGACCTCAGGTCACTCATTCTTGCTTGCGACCTGGGCGAAGAGAGACCCGGTCCTCACAGGCAGGCAGGGTGCAGACCGTGTTTTATTCCTGCTTGCGGCCTCGGCACCGAGCACGGTCTAGGCGTGGTAAGCGTCTG
Organism: Hippopotamus amphibius kiboko; assembly: GCF_030028045.1. Taxonomy (NCBI): domain Eukaryota; kingdom Metazoa; phylum Chordata; class Mammalia; order Artiodactyla; family Hippopotamidae; genus Hippopotamus; species Hippopotamus amphibius. The sequence goes on along the minus strand of NC_080189.1, from coordinate 60,067,556 downwards.
TTGAACTGTTCTGGATGAAAATGTAGACTGTCCCAGCACGGAAGTAAAGAGGACCCTTTTTCAAACGTGAAGTCAAGTTAAACAGGTAGTCAGGTTTGAACCTAAGCAGTGTTCACCATTCAGGTAGTTACGAATAGCAGACCAGCAGGACAGGGCCACCAGAACTCTGCTGGCATTAGGGTGCTACTGGTAAAATATATAGACTGTATGTATTAGGACCTTTGAAGACAGTGGGGTGCCAGCTTGCCTTACTTAGGCTTCCTTGACAAAAAGAGTACACACTTAGGGGAAAAAATTATTCTGTCTCCATCTTCGTGGAGCACGCCCTGACCTGACTGGCTTCAGTTCTAGAAGTCACTGGGCTGTTCGCGGCTCTGGAGCATGGCATCAAGGTGACGCTGCAGCATCAGAAACCAGCACATGGTTGTGAAGCTCGCTCTGGAGGGAGCGAGGGCCAGCCCTGAGGTGTCTGATGGGGTCACAGCACAGGGGAAGGCAGTGGGGCCCGGGTGCTGGAGTTCCAGCAAGCTGCCCTCAGTGTCACAGGCAGTCCCTGGAACCTTATTTAGGTACATACTTGCAACCTCCTCTAGAAGCGTCCAAAAAGAAAAGTGGCAGAATTTGAAGAACTCAGAAATCTTAAATTGCAGAGGGGATGAGAACTATAGAAATATGGTTTACACCGTAAACAAGACCTCATTTAACCAGTCTGGTGTGGCCTAGGAAAACCTGGATTCAATAGGTAGATAGATGAATTGATACACAGATAGAAATAGGGAAAATGAATTTGATGACATCAAGCGACATAATATTTCTACTTTATATTTAAGAGCATGAGATTTTGCTACTGCACTTTTAAATATATTCTAAATCAAATATTTGAAGAAGTTTCATGATCCTCTGAGCTGAAAATATACCTGAGAAAAAAGTAGAAAGGCTCCTTAAAGGGTTAATAATTCCCAGGTGAAGAATATTTTAACTCAGAATTCCTCAAGAAAACCAGCCTTCTCTGCAGGTTTTACAAATAACAGCGATTGGTGGATAATATATCTCACCTTTAGTCAGTTTTCTGTTGATAAAAAATCAGAATCAGGGATTATTACTTTTACAAAGAATGTTTAGACATCCCAGTGACATGATCACTATATAAAATATAATTCAAATTATCTCAGTTTAAACACTGACTTTGACAGTTAGTAAAATCATTTAATTTTCTGCTACAGAAACTATTTTAATAATTTTAACCACTTTTTAGATTATATCAATTCTTTGAGATGAAATGTGACGGAGAATGAAAATAATCTTTGTAAATTGAGCTCTATTGCAAAAAATGATTTCCACTCTTCCGTAGGGATGTTGACAGATCACCTTTTGAGTGACTTTTTCTTGTATTTCTCTTCTTCCTCTACCTCTCGTGCCTTCCACAGCTCAAAGAAAACCTAGCTCATGAAAACAGACTCTACTTAATGATCCCCTTCCTTCAGCTTTCTCCCATTCTCTTTCATTCACATTCCCAACTTTGCATCTCTGTTCTCATTTTCCTTTCTTCTTTCCGGGGAATGACCACCTCAAAGCATTAATTCAGAACAGGCAGCAGAACATGGTAACAAGAGCGGGCAAATCAGGATGTGGATTTAAAATCAAGAGGTATTTTAAAGGAGGAGAGTTACTCAAAGTAAACACATGTTAAGAATATGGGTTTGTTGTTCATGGCATACCTGCTGCCTGCCATCCCACCCTCATCGGATCAGCCTTCAAGGGCAGAGTACTCCCTAGTGGAATAATAAATAGAGCGGCTTGAGTGGATACGGATCTGAGCAGCCCAGCGAGCTGCCTTTCCTCTTGGTCTGACTTCACTGCTGGAACACGAGCAGTAACAGAACTCGCTGAACGAGTGAAATGGATCGTAGCCCCTCGGGCTCACTGCCAGGGAGAGAGAGAGAATAGGATTCAGGCTCCGAGTAATCAGGCTTTGGGCATAAAAAATTCTAATATAGGTCTCAGCATTTGTACCAAACTTTGTTTTAACTGATATTGCCTGTTTTCCAAGTCATCATCTTTCTTATCTTGATGCATGTGAACTAGGCAGCAAAAATCCATCGGTCTTTTAAAAAATATGCTCTGCAGATACCTAGAGTGCTTTTCTTTGGGCTGACCTGCCACCAGCCAAGGGGTATAGCACATTGTATTCAGTAGGTAAAAATGAAAAAACTTGCCCTATTTTTGCACTTGCATTCTTCCCAACGTATCATATTTTGCAGCTCTTCACTGTCTCAGAATTAAGCTCCCAAAGCTCCATTTTTGTCCCATCATATACAAACAAAACCTTTGTAGCTTTTCCTTAAAGCAATCAGGCCCCCGATGTTTGATTTCCAGTTATCACATACAGAAATGACAATATATTAACACCAAGAGTAACAATGCCCAAATCAGCAGATATCATATCAGAGGACCTGATATATGAAAATTCCCATTTATACAAAGGATAGTTGGAAGGGTATGATTATTTACTTTTCAAAAAAATTCAGTTATCCAGGTCTCCTCTAGCAAGCCATATCTGATTTAAGAACTGGCCTTCTTTCTCCAAGTTGTCTGAATTGGTGATGTTTTATAAACTTGGCTCAAATGTCCCTCTTACAAAGGGGAGAACATATTGTGACATTCTGAAGGCAGAAGGTTTATTTAAGCCTATCTCAGCAGCTTTCACTATTTCAAGGGGAAAATCAGGTGAAATCCAGTTGTGAAGTTTAGCAAGTCCTCACCATTTGACCAAGCATATTGAAGAAAATGCCACGAAACAGGTAGAGGGCATGATCAGAAGTGTGGCTTGACAGGTGGTAGAGGGGCCGGGGGAGGAGGTAGAACACAGGTACAACCGGGCTGGTGGGGCACAAGGAGAGCTTCCCCTGAGTACATTCCTCCAAAGTGAAGTCTTTTCAAGAATTTTAATGGCAACAGATTGACATATGTTGTCAATGCCTTTGATGACATGATGTGAAAGGAGGCAGGTGAGGACGAAGATGGAGAGACACATGAGGAAGGTGGGGCTGGAGGAGAGCAGGCAGTAGTGTATTTAAGTGCTTTCCCACTCCCAAAGCAACCCAAAGCCAGCTGCCCTGCTCCCGGACTCCCTCCCCTCGACATTTTGCCTCTGATGAGCAATCCTTTAGGGTGGACTGTCCTTGTGCCGCACGCACACTGGGAAACTGCAGCACTGGCCAGAGATGGGGTGGTCTGCCCTGGGACAAGGGTATGAGCCATGTTCAAGCAAGGTGAGATGATGACTTGGCAGGGGAGGAAGGAATCATTTGAGAGAATTCAGGCATTGTATAGGCAGCTGGTCCAGAAAACCAGAAAGGTTCCTTCACACCCTGAAATTCTACAATCCTACATATTAACAGGTCTCGTGGAAAAAGTATTAATTCATATATGAGAAACAAACACCCCCAAAACAACATGAAAAGCAAAAAAAAAAATTCCTCTCCCCACCCAATGGTAATTGGACTTAGCTGGGGTTTGCCTTTCCATTTATTAAAAACAGAAAGCAAACAAAACAAACAAAAAAATGATTAGAAGATGAAACAAAAATACAGTCTCTGGTTACAAATATTGAGTATGGATGGAGAACTCGGGACCAGTAGTTAAGATTGGCTAATACGTCTCTGTTGCTAAAACAAAATTCAATTAAAAATTATGGAAATCTCCATGAGCCCACACAAATTCTGTTCACAGGATCTGCCCACTCTCCCCTACGTTTTTCTTTGTGTGTATGTGTGTACAGTGTGTGTGTGTGTACTCTGTGGCTAAAGGAGCATATTTGCTTTGATTGTGGAGCTCTTTTCAGACATTAAGAGCCACAATTCTAATTTTTAAACTTAGAAAAGTTCTCAAAATGTGTTCCTTTCTGGGGGCATGAAATAATGTGCCACCTTTAAGAAGCAAGCCCTTAGAAGCCCATCAACTGTTGTTTGAAACCCCCTGGCTCTATTTTTGTAGAATCTTTGTCTCGTATTTTCTGAAAGGCTTTGAGCTCTTGGATGAACATTCTCCTAGTGGCAATTTTAACATAGCTGAATGCTTCTATTTGTGCTGCAGGTAGCACACACAATAATAGACATCATTACAGGAATACGGTTCCCATACAGAAGTTCTTTTCCAGGAGCTGTTTGCCAGCTGCCCAGCTGTGGGATCAGAGGGTGGGATACTTTTGATTTTAGACACAAGGAAGGGGACAGGAGGAGCCAGGCTTTTAGTGATGGAGCCTTTTGGGGCCCTGGGGTAAGTGTTATACATCTCTCGCAGGAGAGCACAGTGTCTGACATCACTGTTCACACAGAGCCCCACCAAGATTAAAAACCACATATACGGCAAAATTCTAAAATGTAGACCAAGAGCACTTTCCTTCGGAAACAGTACATGCAGGGGAAAGAGCTGAATAAGCCAAAGGGAAAACCTGTGCGTAAGCTGCTTATCTGCTGTTCTTAGTGAGGTGAGGGGATCCCGGCCACACTTCGTGGGCTCTAAGGACATTTTAGCCTTTCTCTGTATCATGCTCTGGAATTATTTTTTTCCATTTTCTTTTCATGCTGCCTCTGTAACACAACCTCTTTATATAGTTTATCTCAGGAAATGACAATTGGCTGTCGAATCCCATACAAATTGATTGGATATGACAGCTTAAAGGAATAGATATTCTGCAAAGAAGAAAGTCTTTACTTAGACTCTTGTATTTTCAACCCTTTTTTACCCCTTCTTGCTTAATTTTATTATTTCAATTAGATCATTTAAAAATCAACACATCACATACCAACCTCCCCTAAGAGCAATCATAAGATTTGATGATTTTTCTGATACACAGGCTAGGGTTTCAAATTTGCATTATTTTATCTACTGAATTAACTATGAATTCTAAACCAAACTAATGCTGCCATGTGTTTTTAAACATCTCTAATCCAAACCATCTGGAGAGGCATGGTTTTGCAAAGGCATCCCTTCCAGGACACTCTGTGGATTTTGTCACTGCTTGAGGTTTTGGCAAACCATCAACATTACTATAATTCTCTTTTATGAAATATAGCTTTTGACTAGGATTTTAGAGTCTTGGGTGTGTGCGTGCAGGCACTTGGGTATACATTTTGCTCCTGTCCCTTTCTCTCTTCAGAAGACCATATTTACAACAAACTCATTTTAAAGAAATAAAGGTTTTTGTTGTATATAAGGAAAAAATTTAATTTCAACTACCCAACCTAATGCCCATGTTATCAAGAAGCAAAGAAGTTGTTAAAAAAACACACCTTATTGTACGTAGGTGCTGGAAATACTTTTTAAACAAGTCAAAAGGAGAAAACACATCAACTTTAGAGACCAGTAACAACAAAAAGTAGATATAAACTGATTATGGCAACAATGATTTGTAGCATATAACATATAAACTCAATGCATTTATGAGGAGATTACAATTAAAAACCCACTAGCTAAATCTTTCGCCTAAGAAAAGCAACATTTTGTTCAATTCTTTGGCTACTAATGAACATACTTAAAAATTATAAATCAGATATAAGCATGCCAAAAGCAAAGTGTGGACCACTTGTCACAACAAAGGTTAAAAAAAAACTTTCCCTGGAAGTAAGGATGATGATTCTCCTTCCACAAATTCTCTTTGAAAATAATGCTTCTAAATAATTTCAAAAATTAATTTAAAAAATAGAATGATCAGCGTTATTGCTGAGAGCCGTTGTCTGAAATAAATTGAAATAATAATGTGACTATTGGAGAATAAGCACATATCTGTATTTATTAAACCCATTTCATCCGACAGTATTAGGCAACCGAAACACACACACACACACACAAATGCGAAGGTTTTGGTCAAGTTCATAAAGGGGAAAATTGTCCATTCTTTAGAAACAGATGGCCTGAAGTCCACAGCGAGTCTGTGCCTAGAATTTAGAGAAGCCGAAGCAATGCACTGGCACCCCCTCAGAGATGGTCGCACCTGGAACACTCCTGGCAGGCGCTGACACGGTCTGGGGCACCGCGACCGTCCGTTCCTGGCTGCTGTTCCCTTTCCTGGAAAGGAATCCTCCACACCCACACCTCTGAGGGAGAGGGCTGCCTTTCTGAGACGTCTCTTTCCTTTCAGACGGCCTGGTGGACCTTAAACCTGCTTCTGCCTGTATTAAAATGCTGTAGGATAAAGGAAAAGCACAATCTGAGACTTCAGGGGATGGAAGCCCCACCCGAGGGGCCTGGATCACAAGTCTCTAGGAGAAACAGCTCTTAACAGAGACACTAACCTAGGCTTAGGTGAAAGGAGAACAATTGGTCAGCCCCATCTTCCTTACTCCTGCTCCAGGGTCTACAGAGTAAGTTCAGCACGGCAATGGCCAGCGAGTCGATACAGAATGCAGTGCAGCCATGTGAGCTATGTTAGAGACCAGTAGGTTCCCTTATGAAGCCTGTGCCTGAGGCAGTGGGCATGAGCAATTCGGCAAGAAGCCAATGCATCCATATCTAGTACATGGCGGAAGCACAATAGCAGGGACACGACTTCAGCCGTTTGTACCCGTACAACAGTACCAGTTATCAAAATATTGAGATTATCTTGTACTTGTTAGAAAAATGCTTTTCCCCACATCCTCCCTGCTGCCAGCCACCCTGCACCCTCCCTCCTGCACCCTTCACTCATGACCTCCCCCATTCAGCAACTAAAGATGTGATGCCTGACACAAAGAGGGCCCTAATCCCTGCTATCTGGACAGTGCCATACAGATTGTTACATATTTTGAATTTCAGTCCTACATAGTAGATAACTGCAGCTGACATTCACTGGTTACTTATTCTGTGCCTGACACTAAATGCTTTATATGTGTTCATTTACTTGACTCTTATGTAACGACTTGCCCAAAGTTACACAGCTTTTAAGTGGTGCGACCCAAATTACAATCCCAGGCTGTATGGCCCTCTAGCCCACTCTTACCCATTATGTGCTTAACTGCCTCCTAGGACTCAGTAAATATCTCATCATCATTTATTTATGAAACAAAAGTGTAAATGATTGGGAAGAGAGAACTTTGGAATTGACTCAGGTTTCCTCTTCACTTGGCATCTGTATACAAAAAGCACATGTAGGGATGTAATCAATGAGGAGCTGGCCAGGTGATGGCAATTAGGGCACGGTGGGGATTGGGGCAAACCGAAGAGTTCTTGCGCAGAGGAGACAGCCTCTTCTCAGCTCTAGCCTATTGTTGCTGTGAGGACCTGGTCATAGAGGGTACCCCATAAATGTTTTTTGAATGCATGAATAAATGAGTAAGTGAATGAGTGAATCTAAGATAGGTGAAATTACTTTGCAAATTACTCAAGCAAGGAAAATAAGAATACCCAAGTTTAAGCTTCCTTCCATGGGATGGACTATCATGCAATAATAGAGAAACAATCAAATGCAGAGAGAATACTTTTTATCTTTTCAAAGCATGTTCACCTCTTGCGATACACAGAATTATGTTCCCCTAAAATTCATATTTGGAGCCCTAAACCTCAATGTAAAGGTATTTGAAGACGGGGCCTTTGGGAGGTAATTAGGTTTAGATGAGGTCATGAGGATGAAGTCCCTGTGATGGTATTAAGACATCAGAAAAGCTTACTCGCTCTCTCTCCCTGTGAGGACATATCTGAAACGCAGTTGTCTATAAGCCAGGGAGAGTCCTTACCAGAAACAAAAATGGCTGGCACCTTAATCTTGAACTTACCAGCTCTAAAACTATGAGAAAATTATTTTCTGTTGTTTGAAGCCACCAAATCCATGATATTCTTATGGCAGCCTGAGCAGACTAATACACCTATATTATCTTTTATCCTCACAATAATCCTAAGAGGTAAATAGAACCCCATTGGTGTTCAACTCAGATCCCTAAAAATATGTATTTCCCTTAGACCAAGCTCTTGTGACTTTAGTGAATGGCCAGGTGGGTGGGGGTTGGAGGGGGAGACAAGGGGAGTGACAGGCCGGAAACCTCGCTCATTCTGTTGTCTGGAGCTCATTGCACAGCACCAGTAATTCCTGGGCAATTTCTTGATGAAGCACAACTACAGAAAGCCCAGTTCAGACCGTTTTAGCACAGGGCATGGCAAGAGGAGGGAAGGGCATTTAGGGAACTAAGTAAAATCTTCAGTGCTGGGTTCTGTGCTTCCAACCTATGTGCACATTAATGGGGCAGAGCAAACGCTAGTCAGTCTTGGGTAGCTTTGTAATAATATTAAACTTCAGCTTGATCACTTGCAATATGACGTGGCAAGACAAAGGAAACAATTTTAAAACAATTTGTTCAAAGGTGGACTCTCATGGCATCCTGTGAATCTGATAGCTCACTGGGTCACTTGTCAGGTATACAGCTCCTTCACTGCTATTTTCAGATGAGAAATCAGCTCTCATACAATCTATGTGCTATAATCCTGCTGATAACTCTAATCTCCGTAGATGTATCCCAATGACCAATTTTGCTTCTTATGCTAATTTTTGGAGAAGATTCTAGAAAGTGGGCAGATAAAGAATGAAAGCTGGCAAGGCAGTTCTTCTGCTTCCAGCTTCCTGGGCCAAAACAGAAAAAGAAGTTCCTGCTGTTTGGTTTAATAAGAATCAGTGTCTAGTTCAAGCCTTGATCGTCGGACCAGTCATATTCAATTGGCATAAAAGAAGTGTTTCCGAGTGTCTGCATTGCATTTCAGCATGTACATGTAAACTCCCTTATGCTTTTTCCTAAAGACACAAACTAGCACTGCTGTGTTGCTGCTGTTCTTGTCTGATCCAAATAATCTGCATCTTTCATGTACGAGTTTAATTCTACCTTTATATCACATGTATTCCTCAATTATCCATAGTTGTGTACTTCAAAATGCGTATTCACAATCTATACAACAATGGTGAGGTTTCCTCTTTTGGGCTTCTCCATCCTGCAGTCCATCCAGCATCGCCTTTGAAAACTGGGTCTTATATTAGTTAGCACGTCCTTGTCCCTGGAGTTTGTTCTCCAATTACTAAGCACCTATTACGTGTCCTCACTTTGTCATCTGGGGAGATTATATTGAATACGTAACCCCAGTTGTCAAACAACTTTCTATTCTTTCACCCTTTCTCTTTTCTGACCTCCACTGAGTAACCACTCCTTGCCACATCGAAAAGAAAAGCCTAGAAAATTACTCTTTTTTAAAAAAAGCACTCAGGCCATATGGAAGTTATCCTTCCTTTAATTAAAAAAGACTCAGGTCAAATTCCAGCACTCCTCTGGTCAAATACACCTTGGAAATTTCATTTAATTTATACCTCTGTGTCCATAGCTGATTTGTTCATTTGGATTGGAGACCACAATCCAGGCTGGGGGAGGGACAAAAGTTGATGGGAGATGAAATCAAATTTATGGCAATAAACCTCACAGTTCCAGAGACTGGAGGAAGTCTTCTTTCCATGACATGACAGCAACGCCTCGACAACTGCCCCAAGGCCGCTCAGCAGTGTGGTCAGCTAGATACAGAGCTGCCTAGTCCTGCCTTTCTGTCTGCTCCCCTCACCAGCAGCCCACGTTCCCAGTTGTGTTTTCATCACTCCTCACAGGGAGGGTGGGGGTGATGAGGTCAGCAGGAACCTCACACAGAACCAAATGCTGGACGGCTAAAACTGTAGCAGCAATCTCACCTGTAACCTTTATAGAATCTTAATGAGAAGCAAAGTCGCATCGCACATGGGGAAAAAGTCAGCTGAGGATTTCAAACACCGGCACAAATGAGGTTAGCTGGTATCAACCCCACTTCACATTCTGCTCCCCACCCCACCCCGAAATCGGGAGAGTTTTAGGTCTATGTCAGTTTCAGGTCATTGCCAGATAATCCTCAAAAAGAGAATGCCAGGAACAAAGAAACCAAATGAGGACCAAAAAAATAAAAGTAAAAATAAAAACCTCTGACCATGCCAAGCCTCTAAATAGAGCTTTTCCACTTACCTCAATGCAGATAATTCTAAGATATATCTTTCTGATTCTATTCATTCCGTTTAAAAGAGAAAGACCACACCAGGGTAAGCAATGCAGGGTGGTCAGACACATAATCTAATGACAGTGTGTGGAAGCCACTACAGAAGACAGCAGGAGCGTGGCCAGATGGTGCGGCGGGGCTGAGTGGCTGATTTCTATGCAGAGTCCACCAATATTTTCCAAGCACGGATGGCTCTTATTGAAATGAAAATAGAAAATGCAGGACCAGAGCCCACACTAAAAATTCACTTTAGTAAAGACAGAAAACTGCCCACGAAAGTAGAAGGTATGTGGCCTTGCTATTCTCAAGAGAGAAATGAGCCTTCCTCCTGCAATCTTCTTACGATTAGGCTAAAAGCCTGCCAGTCTTTACAAAGAAACACTGAACTGATGTCTGCATCTTGTGCATTTGTTTTCTAGTGCCCACAACAAAGCCTTTCTGAGCCACAGGATTTGTTTGCAGCTATACACTTGTGAAAAATATGAAGAATCAGCAGAGATCAGCAAGAAATGGCTAGTGAATGCGATTATTCCAAAATGAAAAAAATACAATCATCGTAAGGCACTCATAGCTCCTCCTTACCCCCCGTCCTCTTTCTTACTAAGCAAACTAATTTTGAAATTATGGGAACATCACAGGACAATGTGGAAGCACATTCAATCTACCCAATTCCAGTGAGATAACGCCTGGAAAGGACCAATTGTAATACATAAGCGTTCCCAATGAACCGGAAGGACACAGGAAGGAAAGGGATAGGTCTGTGAGTGGCCACTTTGGCTTCTCTCATGTGTATTTTGAGTCTGTGGGCTCCCCAAACTACCCCCTGCACTACCATGGTTACTGCATGGTAACCAAACTGCCCTTATGACCTTTTCCCTCCACCTCACCTCCATCCACTAAGTCACCGGCACCTTCCCTGGATTTTATGAATTTTAAGAATGCTCTGTTCAGTCATCCTCCGTATTACAGTACTTTTGTTTTCTTTTGGCAGCCACCAAATACTTACCTGGCAGTGATGCAAACTTCACGGAGATCAACCACAGCAAGGTGTGTTACTATCCCAAGAGAAATGGCACTGTCCAATGTACGCTGTGTCATGTTCAACGTGGTCTTGAGTCCACTCACGGAAAAACAACTCTAGGTCTTCTGACCACCACAGACGCAGATCCCAACAATGAGTACGCACAAGGAAATAAGTGTGTGGGGGAGGAGGGCGTGGGGCGTGGGGCGTGGAGGTCTCCACCCCCTCCACGTGGAGGTGAAGCAGGAAGGGGCAGGGAGTTAGGAAATTTCTCAAATAGGGTCAGGTGGGAGGGTATCAGAGTACCAAAGGCAAAAAACGCCACTCTAGTTTGGGCCAAAGGGGAAAAAGGAATGATGGGCACACTTCCAAATAAAGAAGCCAACTAGTTTCATCACCTATCATCCCCTTTCTGCATCTCTCCTCTACATTCCAGTGGTTTTCAACTATTGCTGCATGTTCAACTCACTTGGGAGCTTTTAAAAATGACCAGACTGCACCCCCGACGAATTAAATCAGAATCTCTGGGTGAAACACAGGCATCAGTAGGGTGAAACGCAGGCATCGGTAAGTCGCCCAGGTGATTGCAATGATCAGCTAAGATGGAAAACACATCTCCATTCCATTTTTTTCTCTATTCACTCCTCCCCTGACCCCCATGCCACACACCTGCAGGGCGTTAACTGGCTGAATTCCTAACTAGGGCAGCAGGAGGCAATACACGGGCTTCAGAGTAAGAATGAGCTGACTTTAAACCTGGCTTTGCCATTTACAGGCACCTGCCCAGGTTCACGGCCTCTCTGAGCCACAGTTTCTCATCTAGGGAGTAATAGGAGCTTACGACAAACAATGTAAAAAGTAGACTCTCAAAACATGTTAACATCTTTTTTACTTTCATAGATCAATGTCACAAGAGACATTGCCCATGTCCTCAAATTATTTTTTCCTCGCCTCTTAGAAAAGCTCCCAATGTCTAATAATTTCAAAGTTGACCACTCTAGGTATATCTGCTTATTATTAGCCCAAAGTGATCTGAAATCAGTAGGACTTCAGGAGTTGTGAAAGGTAGTAGTTTCCTGGATTGCTCTGAGGTAAAATCCAGGTATGATGGTTAATTTTATGTGTCAACGTGGCTAGGCTCTGGTACGTAGTTTTTTGGTTAAAAACTAGTCTACACATTGGTGTGAAGGTATTTTTTAGATGTGATTAATGTTTAAATCAGAAGACTGTTCTTTTGCACATGTCACTTAACACCAAAGTTTAAAAGTATTAAAATTCTCCCCTTCCTCAGTGAGAATGCCACGTGAAGTTTAGAACCCGCATCTGCTTTTGGTCACCAGATGAAGTGAAGAGAGTAGTAGGAATTTGGGGAATATAGAGACGTTTTAGTCAACATCTTCCGCTTGGATATTCAGAGTGCTTCTGACAAAAAGCCAAGTGTACATCTTCTTCTAAAACACATATATTGGACTATTTAAGCCGGCAACTAAAAATAGGTTAAATGTGTTGTGGTGAAGCGTTGAGTAAATGATCCCAAAGATACTAGGAGATGAAAGAAAGAATGCTCTGTTCAGCCAATACTGGTATTAACCATTGTGTGATAAAACAGATAATTTGAAAATTCCAATTAATTCCAAAGACTTTTGGAATCTGCGTCTTCACTCAGCATTATTAGTTCCTGCTGCGCTGTTACTACGCAATGGTGTGAATATTGAGCACATTATCAAATTGTTATCGTCATAGGCTACCTCTCATCAGTTAGTATAATAAAAATATTTAAATTATGACAAACATTATGTACATTGACCAAAACAATATAGTGTCACTTCTTAAGTTAAAAAAAAAATTCAATATATGCTTTATACCATATCAAAATAGTTTAAATGGCACTGTTTCTCAAAAAATGTGCTTCTGCTTATCCCATAATCCTTTTAGAATTTTCTTGGTAATTCAGCAAAACTCTTTAAGCTGAATAAAATTAGGATTTTGTGCTTCTATGTTTACAGAAAGGACATATCAGACTGACAAATTCGATAATCTAAAAAAAAAAAAAAGAAAGAAAAACTGTTCTTATTTCAAAGCTTCAAAAAATAAAGGTTATTTACTATGTAGACCAGGACTTCTTGTTGTTTTTAAGACAGCAAATTAGAAAAACATGGTCAGAGTTAGAGGTTACTCAATCAGGCTGAAGCTGGGACTTTTATTCCAGCAGCTCTTGTTCCCCAAATTATATCTGATAATGTTCTAAAGTCTAAACATATTTTAGTTCAAAAAGATACTCAGCTCTTAGATATAAAATGGCACTAAGCTTCCAAATATCAACAGGTTTACCCACCCTCTTCAACTAACGTATCTGTTTTCAGAGTAATCTGCCACTCAGGACCTCTGAATTGTAATATTTGAGGAAGTGCAACTTTGAGCTAGACTGTTGGTTTGCATTATCCTGTGTATAATCACAGGAGGGGCATTAATAAAGGGGTTGGTGCATTGGCCACGATCAAGGCCTATCATTTCAGCAGAGTCATGGCAACAGGGCAAAGCCGAATGTGTGCAATTGTGACATAATTTCAGCCTGTATTGTGTGGAATGGAACAGAAGAGCAACGTGTCAGTAGACACCAGCAGTAAAATATCCCAAACTAGTTGCAAACCGGAAACAGTATGTGTAGCTCTCAACAGTTCGAGAAAGATGATGATAAATCTTTCCCTAAACTGGCTACAAAAGTATTATTATCTGTGAAGCAAGGTGGCACCCATAAACTTGAAGTTGGCAAAATCCCACTGAACTGCATTTCAGAGAGAGGGAGCTTGAAATGGTACTGCTCTGAGGGTGTCCACGTGGGTGGGCCAGCATATGTCCCTGCTAAGCAGAGGAAGCGGTACACCCGGATTTCTCCCTAAGTGCGAGGTCTTTATAAACTCATCCTCATGGGGCCTGTTTTAAATAGAAAGAAAATGACACACAGTCCCCGACCAGGCTTCCTAACTGTTTGGAGAGGGTTGCCACTCTCCCCAAACATTAGGTTACTGCGGGGGAGTTTTCCAAAATTGTCAACAATTCCATTTTTAAACTCGGTTCTTCTTCTCCACATAAAACAGATGCAAGGCAGCATGAACTATATTTGGTCTAGCAGGAGATGTAAATTATTTTTACAATGCTGACTCCCACCTGACAGTGGAAGACGTATTCTGGTGTGGTTTTCTTAAACTTCATGTTCCAAACCAAGGCCACTCCATCTGGTTCGTGGGGAGCATCTTCGTTGTTGTTGTAGGAAGCGACCATCAGCTCAGGGTACTGAATGGAAGAAGTCACAAGGATGGATTATGCCAAGATGACAACACAAGGAAAACATTCTTATTCCGACAGACACGTGCTATATTATATACTTTAAATGGCACTTTCTTTTTAAGTCGTGGCATACTTAATATCAACTTCATGTCTCAACCCACTGCAATCTGGTTTCTACTCCCAACACACGTTCCACATGTGCTTCCTGTAGTCGCCAATGACTACGAAACTGCACTCGCTGCCGGCCCTCTCTGTGTTACCTGACGTTTGGGCTACTCCTTCCTTTCTCCTAGGTTGGCTTCCATGACATCTTTCTCTCCTGATCTTCTTCTGAACCACTCCTTTTAGTCCCTACAGTTTCTTCTGTTACCTATATTCCAAGGGGAGCTCTTTTCTGCCCTCTTGTTTGTCTCTATCTACACATGTTCCCTGGGTGAACTCATCAATAGCTTTAATAAGCATTAATATACTGACAATGTTCAAATCTTTATCCCTAGGCTGGATTTCTCTTTGAGGTGCAGATTTTACAGCTCCTGGGGATTTCTCAAGGCTGTCCATAGACACATCAGATGCAATGCATAGGAAAATGAGCTTGTTCTACAAAAACCTACTGCTCTTCCAACATTCCCTCTTCCAACATTCATCCCATGAGTGCTTTGCACTGACATTACCAGACACTCCACATTCATTTTTATTCCTCCCTCTTCCTCATCTCCATATACTGTGTTTCACTAATTCCTCACTACCTTTCGAATGTATGTTTTCTTTCTTTCCTTAAGGTCAGAGCCTCCTAAATGAATTTCTTGTCTGGATGAAGACAGCAGTCTTTTAAATGGCTTTCTGCTTCCAGGCTTGCCAGGCTCTACCCTCACCTACTCCACTCTCTATCCGTTGTCAATATAACTTTAACAAAATATGCATTTGGTTAAGTCTCTCCTCTGCTGAAACTATTTTAATGGCTCAGACTACTTTCAAGATAAAATCCAGGTCATAGAGCATCCTTCATGATCTGTTATTTTCTACTTTCTCTGCTTAATCTCTTATAACCTTCCCTCCCACCTCCCAACCCCACCCTATGAGCCAGCCTCACTGGGCTAGTTCTGAGGTTCATAGGTACTTCATAGGTACAGTCTCTGTACCAGGAGCCTGATACTCACTCTCAGTGGAAGGACTCTTCTGTGTTGGTTACATCATTAACTTCTTTGTTACAATTCAATGCAGGCATCAAGTCCTCCAGACAATCCCACCTAACCATCCACCACCCCTCCTTGCCTCTGGCCAGCTCCCTTAGCACTGTGCGTATCCCCCTATTAAAGCACCTGTCAAACTGTATTATGGCTTTTTTCCTGGCCTTTACGACTAGACTGTAAGCTCTCTGAGTGCAAGGACTTGTTTTTATTGACCTCTGAATCTAGGGTCTAGTAAGTCCTAGCACAATAAACTTGTGCCCAAATCTGTTGAGTTACAAATGCTCTTCTTAATGCTAGCAACCCTGTGCTCAGTGGCAAGACCTTATCTTTAACCCTTTGTTGTTAAATAATGCCAACGATTAAAAGCTCAACTAAAAGAAACACAAACAGTAAAATAACAAAGAGGACTTTACAGCAAGCAGAAATACCCACTCACCAAACATGAACTCTGTGCTGAGTGTTAGAAATAAGCTGAGGCTGAA
Source organism: Hippopotamus amphibius kiboko (assembly GCF_030028045.1). Taxonomy (NCBI): domain Eukaryota; kingdom Metazoa; phylum Chordata; class Mammalia; order Artiodactyla; family Hippopotamidae; genus Hippopotamus; species Hippopotamus amphibius. The sequence continues at coordinate 60,051,549 of NC_080189.1, read as the reverse complement.
TCTCATGGCAGGTATTTATGAGTTAGAGTACATTTCATGAAAATGTCATTCCTACCTGGGATTCCCACAAGGCAGCCCCATTAAAAAGTAGCATCAGGATTATAGCAGATCATATCACTCTTTGCTCAGAGGTAATTCTTCCCCTTCTTTTTCACTACGCTGCATATATTTAAGAAGACTGTCCACATAAATTTGAACTTCAACTTTTTTTCTACCAAAGATAATTCAACCTAAGTCTTCTATGTGATTGTATTCATTCTTTGAGCTCCCTCAACTTAAGCAAGCTGCAGAGAGTTACAACTTGCCAGTTGGTACAGAGGAAGCATAAGCCTACAACGATACACATGTATGTGGCCACCAGGGGAAGTAATCATTCTTTATTAGAAAACACTCCTCAGCGGATGAATCAAAGGCCTATTAAGAAAGGCCTTTGATTCAAAGCCCATTCAAAGAAATTAACATCCAGATAAACACAGAAGTCTCCAGACTGTCCATCTGAAGTTTAACTGTGTCACATGTAAAAAAGCAACTCTATAAACAATAACACCACCACCATAGTGGCCAATGGGCAGCCAGATGTGTCTGGAATAATATCCCACAGCTTCACATCTGGGTCTCATCGCTGGCTCCCACTTGTAGTTTTTCTTTTTTTCATTAAAAAAATATTTGAAGTGATTGGGTTTAAAACTTCTTTAGAAAACAGGGAGAGTTTTCATAAAATACCAGTGAAATGCTTTTGGTGTAATTTCTATAACTGGGATCAAAAGGCCTAAAGATACTGATTAACCCTTATCTCATGAAAGTGTTTATGATTTCAAAGTCTCCTCTAGTATGTTTCAAAATGACTAATCATATTTTCTTATTTTCCAATAAAAAGTAGTAAATCTCTGCAAACTTATTTAGACCTTAAATGTTAAAATTATTATTTTAAGAGAATATTAACTACTAGGGAGTTTGTGATTACTCACAGGGCTGAATTATCTAATATTCAACCTAGGAGAATTTTACCCAGAAATTACCAGATTTGCTCTCAAGCTGTTTTGTTCTTATAAAGAAATAACATCTGACATTTACTGGCGAGGAAGGAACCAACATGTTTTAAATGCCCACCAGATACTAGGCTGGGTGACACATTCACTCATTAGATCCTTGCAGTTCTCTAAAGCGAGCAGTGGTTTTCCCATTTCTACAGACAAAGAAGCCAAGGATCCCTGGGTGAGGAACTTGTTTGAAGTTAAGTTGCTAATAAATGATAAAGAGAGACTCTGCTTGAAGTCTGTTTGGTTTCAAAGACCATGTCTCTTCCAGCCCAAGAAGTGGACACGCGTCAAGTGGCCCCCATGCATATGTAAGGCACTGGTGCCAGGTAAAATGTGGGACAAGAATATCAACAGTAACATGCTTTGCTTTATAGGAGCTCATCATTTAGTAGAGGGAGTTGAGACACACATTTGAATAACAACAGAAATACAAAAGCAGAACATGATATGTGCTAAGATGAAGATATAAAAGAAATTCTATCAAAGCAGAGGAGAAAACTACTTTAGGGGAACGGGGTGTGACAGGGAGAGATACTGGAAAGGACTTCTGAGAAGAAATGAGACTCCCCCGGGCTCTGTCAAATGGGCAGGTTATTAGGAGAGAAGTGAGAGTATAGATAAGGCACAAATACTGATGCAGGAAATCTCTCCTGGATGTCTGCCTGGTTCACAGCGATTCTCCCAATCTTTGGAGATTACCTCAATACACAGGTGTCTAACTTCCCAGGGATAATTAATTCATTGCAGGGTTCATACGCGACCCAGCTGGGGCAATCACATTCTCTGACTTGGCTACTGTAAATTTAGGGCTAAGACACAGAACCCATGGGCTGGCCAATGAGTCAGGTTATGACAGCATCCTATTGGTGAAGCCTCTCAAGCTGCCCAGATTTATACTTCTGAGTCCCAGTTCTTCATCTCTTCCATGGATTCCCTGAGTTCCCGATTGGCTCTCAAACAAATTTCCCTTTTCGTTGGAAGTGGCCTAGGGTAAAGTTTTCTTAACTAATGCAGTGGAGAACACTATTCAGGAGACTATAAGGCTATAGCACCTGGCTGGGAGGCAGGTTATACGAAGGCATGAAAAGGAAGAAAGGGCTGGAGATGCCTCAGGACATCCTCACAGAAGTCACTGAGTACAGGCGAATGATTCTAGACTTTACTCTAGAAGTCATACTCTGCAACTACTGCTCTACTGATTCTACTACTACTTTCACTACTACGTTACGTTCACTGAGTACTCTTTATATACGAGACACTTTTATAATTCTAAGGGTTTTCAACGCATTTACTCACTTAATACTCACGATAAGCATGTGAGCTAGGTATGATTATTATTTCATGAATGAGGAAACTTAAGCCAAGAGAAGTCAGGTCACTTGCCCACGGTGACATCGAGAGCAAGTAAGTAATCTTTACATATAGTAAGCTGGAAAAAGTACTCATAATGACTCAACAGTGTAGAGAATTGAGGCAGGGAGACCAGTTAGGAAGCTCTTTCCTAATATAAGTAAGAAGTAGAGGGCATGACATAAAGTAGGTATCAACTCCACATGTAGGAGGATTTGAATTGGTGACAGTGGGAGTCTTTTTGCTATCATAAATGTGACTGGGTTTGGCAATTAAATGAGCTATCAAAGATTACTTGAAGGGGGGTGTGGGAGGAATGGAGTGGGAAGTGGGGGTTGGCAGATGTAAGCTATTATATACAGGATGGATAAACAACAAGGTCCTACTGTAGAGCACAGGGAACTATATTCAATATTTTGTAATAAGCTATAATGGGAAAGAATCTGAAAAAGAATATATATATATATGTATAACTGGATCACTTTGCTGTACAGCAGAAATTTATACAACACTGTAAATCAATTATACTTCAATTAAAAAAAAAAAAGATTCCTTGGGTTTGTATCTTGGATGACTCCAAGGTTAGACGATGCAACATACATATGAGAGGAATATACATGGTGGGAGTAAGATCTTAAGTCTGGTTTTGTATATACATCTGCCAAATCTGTCATGTGATATCTGGATAGTATTATTGACCCCCTGTGCTAAACAATATTCAATGAATAGCAAAGCTGACGTATTTCCCCAAGTGCCCAAATGTGTCCTCCAGGGAATAATACTTGGTGGATATTTTGCAAATATTGCAAACTTAAAGTGTTAAATTAAGAAGTCCAGGAGATCAAAGCAAAGCTATGCAGCAATCTTACAGTTTCTTCCTTTTTTCCCTCTTTTTCATTCTGTTCCACTCATAAGTATACATGCCTCTACTAGACTCTAAGACTACGTCTCTATCCTTTTCTCCTTTCTTAATATCATTGGATTGCATGTAGATTCACTCAGAAAGTCTCTTCATCCCATAAGTATGTAGACCTGGTCCCCTGAACCCCACAAAATTGTTATGATGTAGGAACTAAGGGTTCTAATTCCTTTTTCTTATGCTCCATATAAAACGCATTTTTCAGAATGGCAAACCCCTTCCCCACGGTGTAGATGGCAGGTTACATACAAATGGGGAAAAACAGATGCAGTGGTGGAGTTTCTGTCCTTCCCAGTTTCACTTCCTGCAACAAAACCACACACGAGATCCTGTGTGGAAACAGACCTATCCACGGGCAATGGTACCCACCACACGCTGCCGCCAGGTAGGGACCAGCCCCACGGACGAGGGCCCTGCTCCCCCCTCAGGGAGCATTATCAGCAGACCTGGGAACTCAGTAAAAGCTGCCTTTGAGGAATGTGTCAGATAAGGTTCCTGTGTGATTTCCAGACTCTGAACAAGTGACCAAGCCGAGCTAAGTGTTTCCTCAGCCTTGGATCTGATTTCTGCGCGCACACCCGAGCGTGCGCACAGACCACCCACACACTGGCGGGACGCGGCTGGGGACACCCCGCCTGTGTCAGCCTCTGCGCGACTGTGCTCTGCGTGCTCGTCTGTTTAGATGTAAAAAGAGATTCAAGAGGAGAGAATGCTCACCCACTTTGTGGCTGTTGACAGCCTGGTTGTGGGGGATTACGTTCCTCTTCAGGGTTCCTGTTCCCAGCAAGATTAAATGCGGCTCTTCACATCATCTGTTTTACTGCTCTGTCTAGAACACACTCTTCTCCCTTCCATGTGTCTAATCCTAGTCTTCTAAGATGCTCTGTCCAACCAGAGACAGACGCCTACCTCCACTGAATCCTGAAAGCGCTTGCTCTCGGCCCTATGTCACTCAGCAGGTAGAACCTCTTTTGGTTCCAGATTCATAAGCCCTTCGTGGGAGGCACTGGTAAAAAGCATATGCCTTGAAGTGCTGAAAGACTTGGGTTCAAATCCCTGCTGTACCACATCCTAGCTGAGTGGCTGTTAATGACATACGTAGTTGCTCTGAGCCCCAATTTTGTCAACTATAAAATGAAAATAGTTACAGTGGCTGCCTCACTTGATGGTATGAGGGTGAAAAAAGAATGCCTCCAGAGCAGCTGGTGCAGTGCTTAGCATAGAAGAAATGCAACTTAAAAGCGAGCCATGATTATTATTCCCAATAAAAGCACAGGCTGCAAGGAAACAGAAACTGTGCTGTGTGTAAATGCCCAGTACCTATCCTTCCTGGTTCCCTCATGGCTATTATGTCATTGTCATTACAGGAAGGAACATAGCGTGGTCAGCAAGAACGTGAGCTCAGGAGTCAGGCCACCTGAGTGCATATTCTGACCTCACCACAATCAGGCTGTGTGCCTTTATGTGCATTGTCTAACTACTCGGTGCTGGGTAAATTATACACTAATCGAGTTGGCCATTCAGTAAGTTGGCTTTTGGTAAATCTGCCTGCGTTCACTATGAATGCTACGCTAGGGAGTTTCCTTTTTTTTTTTTTTTTTTTTTTCTCTTACAGGCAACGGAGAGTTTTAATTCAGGGAGTAAAGTGATCAGATTTGCATTTTAGAAAGATTATTTGGCTAGATGTCTAGAGGGAAAACTATATAGGTGGACAAGTCTGGATGTAGAAAGACCATAAGAAGGTAGCAATACTACAGGTGTAAAATGATGACTACATGAGTGGAGAAATGGACAGTCCTGGTGACAGATTGGGTCTGGGAGATAATGGAAAGGAAGTTTCTAATGTTAATGATGGAAGTTCTGCTTTAGGTCTTTGGGTATATTGTGATGGCTTTAACATAGAACAGAGTAGGCAGAAAAGGATTTCGGATGTGTGGGAATAATGAGTTAGTGATTAGTTTGAGATTCTGTGGGACACCTGAATGGATCCATCTGGTGTGTCAAGTGGAATTTCAGGAGGGAGGCTGGGTGGGGGATAGAAAAAGGCTGCCTACGTGATGCCTGAATCCACAGCACTGGAAGAGATCTCCCGCAGAGAGCATGTCGAGAAGAACAGAGGATGAGGGCATGACCACACGGACCACAAGGGTAGGAGAGGAAAAGGACGTTTTGCAGGAGTTCAAGAACTAGAGGAGAGTTGAGTTGTGGAATTCAGTGGAAGGATAATATTTTTCAAGTATGGGGAAGTCAACAAAGCTGGATGACAAAGAGAGGTCAGGGCAGACTAAGGCTTAAAAATATCCACAGGATTTGACAAATAGGAAATCACTGGTAACCTTAGAGAGAGCAGTTTCATGGACAGAATGGCTGGCCACCTTGTCAGGTACCTAGCACACAGTAAGTACTCAATGTATATGAATAATAGGGTGCAAATTTTAAACTGAAACTTCAGTAAAGTGAGAAAGAAAACCAATAGGCATAGAAAAAAATTGCAGGTTAGTGAACACATCCAAAGCAGTGGAGCAATTCTCTCATTTTTTTTTTTTTTAATACAAATGCCATAAGAACACAAGTCCAGTTTGTCCCATCCCAGCAACAATTCTTACCTGGAGAGACCAGTCCATACAAGTGACTACTCGATGCTTGGACCAATGCTCATCATAGAACTGACGACTGAAAGAAAGGTTGGCTCCAGCCTGGACATCCCTAGAAGGGTTTAAACATCAAAGACAAATATGATGCTTCGAAATGGGGCTTATCTCTACTGCTCACACTGAAAGAATGAAACAGCAAGAGCATGGCACACAATACTCTCTGAAGCCAAAGCATCAATTTTTATAGCAAACTCTGATCATAAATGAACTAAAGGTAGTCTCCTTTATGCAAAGCTCTCTCTAACCTGGCCCAGAAAAGGTTTCCACATGTTGTTCCAAGCCTGGTATAAAATGTCAAATTTGTTTCTGGTTCCCATCTTGGCCAGTTCTAAAGCATTCTCCTCCCCCTAATAAGCTCCGCTTCGAAGCAGAGTTTACAAGAAATCTCTCAGCTATCAAGGAAGCACAGCGCATTTGAAGATTCTCTGATATCAATGTCACCTTATCTGGCCTTGGACCAGAAATGATACGCATGTTTCTCTTTACCTGTAATTTCTGATTGACTGTAGTGGCTGCCTCCTTGCTCAATAGCATGTGAAAAGTTCTACCGTGAGACAGGCCTGCTGAGGAGTGAGGGATTCATCAAGCATTTTTTTTTTTTTTCACCAAACATTTTAGATACTTAACATAGACCAGAATAGCATCTGGGTGGAGGAGGATTACATTTTGGCCACTGTTGACTTGGCTGACATTCAACTGGCCACAAAACCTCCCCTGAAGAACTCTGCACTGGTCATGCATTTGCTCCATAAGACTGCGTGTTTAAATTGAGTCACACTTGCTCTTGTGTCAGCAGCTATTGGATCTGCATAAAAAGCTGCCTATGCTCCTTGGGCTTCGGTTCAGGAATTCTTCCACACCTACCTTTTTTTTTTCCTCTGGTTCATTTGCTTCATTTCATTGCCTTGCCCCCTGCATCAATTGTCCTATACAGCTCTTGTTCAGACTGGGTGACCTGATCTCAGACTAAGTATTTGGGTTCCAAGCAGCTGACTTACTATGACTTTTTCCCCCCTGCTAACCCTTCCTCAGCTCCACCACTGCAAACTCAGGCAAGAGGTACATGTACCAAATATCTGCCAGGAACCCAGGATAACACTGTGCCAGGCACCCAGAGGGAAACAGGACTCTGAAAATTAACTGAGCTATAGAGTAATGGCGTTTTAAAAGAAAATAAATATAACATGTATATTCAAAATATTCTTCTCTTTGATGCAGTCTAACGATGCTGTCAAGTGTTTAGAACATTTTCAGAACTCCCTTCTGAAACTGTTTTCGGAGCCTCTGTTACATTGCCTTGAGTATCTTCAAGGATGATAGGCTGGCCTTTGACAATGTATTTGAATTTTATAAGTAGTAAAATGTCAGGTCTGATGAAAATGGCAGGTGATCTCGTCTTTTCACATTGTTCTTGGCCAAAAGAAATTGGTGGTTAAAAACCAGGTATATTTCTTACAAAGCTCATAAAGTGCCTCCTATTAGCCACATGGAGATGGTTGACAGCCCCTGCCAAATACGATCATATGTTGCAGTTACAGGGAAAGTCAGTTGGGGCCATTTACTTTTAATGATTAGTGTTTTTAATCTGTAAATATATCCCTGCACTTGTATTTCCTAAAAGGCATCTACACATAATCTTATGGTATCAAAAGAGGAAAAAGTTTCCAGTCTCTGTTTGCTGTCTCCCACATCAGTTAAGGTCTCCTATATCTCATGTTTATTTTCTTGGCTTCCTGTTTGCTTACACATCAAAAATAGATCTACTGGATATAACACAAATCTCCTTCTGCTGCTTATAAGAATGTTTTCTCAGAGGACAATGTACATGACTCTACCGGTCTCTATCACCTGGACTGTTCCCCAGATATCAAGTTCAAAAGCATTTCACGGAAGCACATGATAATTACAGGGAAACTCTAAGCCAGAAGTCATAACCAAAGCCCTTAGTCAAAGCCGTTCAGCAAGATCAGCTCTGGAATTTCATCCTCCTCTGATTTGCTAGGCTTGGGACTTGCCTACTCAAAACATAAGTGAATTTAGAATCAACAGATAACTTATCACAGTATTTTTTAAAATGCACACAAGAAACTAACCCATCTTTCTCCTCTAACTCTCGACCGCTATAGTCAAAGAAGATATCGGAGTCTTCTGCCAGTGCTCTTTCAATTACCCGTATTGTCCGATCAAAAAAGATGAGAAATTCCTCTGAGTGAAGGATCTGCTGTTTTTCTTCCTCTGTCAGCTCCCTTGGAGGAGCTTTTTATGTAAAAGAGATTGTTGGGAAAGGGGAAAAAAAGGGTTAATTAAAACATTTCAAGATGAATCCAACTCTTGAAAGACATTGCTTATCAAAAGAGTGGTAAGACACAGTGAAATAAACCATTGTTAATACTGATCCTAAATCACTCAAATTCGCACCAAAGGTTTTTGCAGATGTCTTCACTGCCAATTTTACAGAAAGATTTCATATCTGGACTAATTACTATTTTGAAGAGTTGAAAAATATTACAAATGAAAATGATTGGTGTGTTTTAACAAACTTCTGAACGTTATTTTCTTTAGAAGTGAACTTGAAAAACAGCTCAAATAGTACAGCATGGAGAAATCTGTAAAGCCATGTATATTAGAATGTAAAGCTATGGAAAAGCTGTACATATTAGATAATTAAGAACTATCTATAATATGATCCAGATAGCACCTTTCCTCTTTTTACTGATAAATTGATTTTATTTTAGATAGTTACTTGATAAAGCTGATTGACTGTTATATAGATTCCCTTCAAAAACTGAAACATGTCCTTCCAAATCCACCTTTACCCAAGATATCTCCTGCTTTTAAATAAACACATGGAACAAATAAATGCTATAAGATACCTCACAATTATTTTTATGCCTTACTTTTCTGGCATGATTAATCTTATAAAACTAAATTTGAAGATATTAAATGAGGCAAAGGGAGATTAAATAACCAGCAATATGTCACACGGTCTGAAAGCCAGCTCACCTCAGAGTCACGATTAGGTTACATAAACTGTTCCTGCAGTAGCAGGGTTTACATACAACTATAGAGGAAGGATTAGGCACTCCGCTAGAGTGAGAAATTCCTAAGGGCAGAAACTGTCAGCTGAACCTTCGTGGTTCTTCAGGAACCCCAGTCCAACTTTCATGCAGAGAGACTTCAATAAATGTTTGATTGATTACTCTTTTGGTAGGACCAAGCTCCTAAAGTTTAAGCTACAAGAGGAAGGTAGTGCATTAAAACCATAGGGGTCCCTGGTGGAGGGACCCACACGATTTCCTAAACACTTCCACGACCTTCCCCATAACCAGGACAGATTTCTACCTGGGCACATGGTCAGAGGAATCATTTAGGTGCAGCCACTTGCAGCATAATGTTTTAAGGAAGTGTTATTTGATTTGATTAATGGTATCTTGAAGCCACTGTCCTGAGAAACCTGAACTGTCAAGAAGCCCTCCTACAGAGCCATGAAAGTACATCTCGAGATGTTAATGTTCATAATGTCTCTCCCCTGCAGGTCTCCCCTCCCCTGCCCCAGACTGAAACGCAGGTCTGGAAAGACTTCACAGTCTGTATTTGTACAAGAAACTAGAATGATTATGATATAGTTGATTCACACCTTGAGAAATGTTCTCCAGGTAATGTTGTAACAAAAACATGATTCATCCACGACAGCAAAAGATCATCTCCAAATACAGTTCCCCCCAGTGTTTCTAGCAGCCCCACATATAGCCAGAAATATTTCTTTGTTGCTGACATCTCCAGAGCTCTAAATATGCCCATGTATATTGGGACTCTCCAAGAACCTCCATCAACATCTGCTGAGCAATTCTTGCACAGACACTAGTTTGAGAAATGGTGACGTGGACAACGTGTGAACTGTAAATAACAAGAACTCTACAAAACCAAACTCGAATCCAAGAGTTACTCTGCCCTTTGCTAGCTTGGAATGAAAGGTCTCTAAGCAGCAGTGTTATCTATAAAATGAGGCAATGACACTTAAGTCTGGTTTAAGAGTTAAAAATAAATATACTAGGAAATAATTAAGCATTCAGTAATTAGTAATTTGTCTACTTTCTAAAACACCCATAAATGAGGCATTTGAATTTTTTCACCTTCATATAAGTTCAAGAAAACAGTAAAACTACTAAATGTAACTAGGCAAAGAGGAAAACGCTAGGCTCCTTCTGTTATGGTCAGTACTGTTATATAAATAAACAAAATTCACTAAACAAGAATGCTACAAGGCCAAAAAGAATGTCTTATTTTAAAAGCTTCCTTTGGCTTTAGTCACTGCTGATGGATGACTTGAGACATACTTCAAATTAAGCAGAGAAATAGGCATTTTTCCCCTTTATTCCTGTTTTTATATTTTAAAAATATCTATTCTATTCTCTGTTTATCTTTTTGAGCTACTTTTGTTCCACCTGTATCTTTCCTTACAGGTCCATTACCTTGAATAAAAAATAGCTCCTATGTAATTTTCTGTAATTTTTTTCTTCCCTGCAGCTTATTGTCATTTTGATCTCAGCTTTCAAGGCACACAACTTCTTCTCTAGGATAAACATAAATGGCTGATCAAAGTGTATTTGCAGAGGCCAAGTTCAGGTAAGTGAAGCAGTAGCCTCTACAGATATTATGTTTGACAATACAATATTCGGCTTGAAATTAAATTGCTACTGAAGCAAAACAAAGAACATATTTTATATTAAGCTTTGATGTCTAACAGGGATCAAATGACACGATTTGTTAGCACAAAATAATAAGATGCATGTGCAGATGAGTACTTTTTAAAAGTCATAAACAATATTCAACTTAGGAGTTAAATAGAGCCATGGTTATTTTAGATAAAAACACCAAACCTCTCATATTTAAAAGTCTTTAAATTGATACGTTATTACAATGTAATGAAAATATAATGGAGTATCCAGGAACCACAACCAAATCTATATTCAGAGATAAAACCTCTTGAGACATCATATTTCACGAAAAAAAGATAGTTGATTAATGGAGTCCACAAAATTTAAAATACAAGAATAAACAATTAGAATCAGAATTGTATTACTCCAGGATAGACCACAAATTCTCCCTGAAATCTCTGTTTCTTCAGCTTTTCCCTATCCCTGGAACCTAAAGAATTATTTTCAACATCTTCACTGCATAAAAAGGTAGGGATTAATTTAATAGCAACAGGCCTAATAGAGCAAAACAAGAGCAATGATGTTTGATTTTTCTTACAAGTTAAGCAGAAAGTGCTATTATAGCAGGTTTGTTGTTTCTTTTTGCAATATGGAGTATTTCTGCTAAGAGCTAACAATACTTTATGCATTTAAAGTGAACATTTTTAAGAAATAAAGATTCTTCAGGAAAAGTAGAACACATAGATATGACTTACATATGAACCAAATGACAGGAAAATTTTCAAACTTACCAAAATTTACCTGAACAGTTACATTTAGCTTGAATAAGAAGTATGAAAACAACATACTAGAGTCATGAAATACAAAGTTTAGAAAACTGCCTAGTTCTATGAATTCATGGCCTGCAAAATTAAAATCTAGTACGAACTTTATTTTAGGGTCTACTTTTACTTCTTTTTATTATAGAAATGTTAATTTGTCTTGGTTTTGTATGTGAAAAGACTTTTATTATGTGTCTCTCATGTTGATTCTATCCTATTTGCTTTGCTTTTTTGAGTTTTCGTATTGACCTGAACGTGTACTTTTTTGGTTTATTTTTTATTTACTCTATTTACTATACACTGTATCTTTTGATTTCTAGAGTTCCTAGAATTTTTTTTTCTCTGTAAAAATGTGAAATCTGTAATGGAATCCACAATTTATACTGAGTATTTTACAATCTTATTGTTAGGTCAAAAGTAATTTTTAAAATATCCATTTCAGAAATGTCTTACCGTGTTTCAATGATGTAGCTTTAAATTTCAATATAAAAATTACACCTCTTAAATATTTTTCAAGAATATATCAAAAAGATTAAAAAATAAATAAGTAAACCCACATAACTTAAATGTTAAATCAGATTAAATAGGCACAGTGGCTCTTACTGAATTTTACAGTGAAATCAGTTCAAAAAACAAGAGCAAGAAAACCAAACCAAACTAATAAAGAATGACGTCCTTCTCTGAAGTTAATGTGAGGTTTATGAGTTAACGTGCATTTACAAGAGTCAGGTTTCCAAATCTGTTGTTTTAAATCTCTAAACATGACGATACTAGGACACTCACATATAGAAATTTCCTAAAATTTGATTAAAAGCTAAAAGGTACCTGCTGTTTTTCCCGACTGTTGTGGAAAAAAAAGAGTGAAAAGAGTAATAAATCAAACCCATATTTCTTTACTGTTTAATGCATTTTGATGTCACATGGGCAAAAATGTCAGACCCTAGTGAGCACAGATTTTTTCCCATCTCCCCCTCAGCACTTTTTTTTTTTCACTCCAAAAAAGGCCAGATTTCTCAAAAATGTGTTCCCTGGTTTGAGACTGTGTATGTCAAGTTTCAGCCCAGAGCAAATGTTTATGGCTAAGTAATAAATCCCTGAAACTCAGGGTTCCCATGGAAGTGCTGACACAGCCCTGACTACTATGCAGCCGTGTGAATGGCGCCACGATTGTATCTGCTAGAGGTTCTTTAAAAAGTTTGCAAAATACTGTCTTGCTTTAAAAAAAAAATAGCCAGAGAGTTTGATGCCAACATAAACATGCTTTTAACCCATTACGTGCTAATTTGCAGAAAAGCCATTAATAGAGACTAAGACGCATGGCGAGGCAGTAACAGGAAATGTACTTTTAAACTTCTTTTGGACTTTTAACAGGACTTTAATCAATTCCATGAAGCATGAGTAACAGTTAAAACTGGAGGCCGTTTCTGCTCAGAACTTAAGAAGGAGGTTGCAATGCTTTGCCAGAGAAGACAGTTTGGAGATTGGGGTTGGGGGCAGGAGGGAATCTGTGCCAAGACACACAACATATACCCTGGCTCCTTATCGCCCAGGCCATCCTAAGGATATTTTGAAGAAAAAAAAAAAAAGAGAGAGAGAGAGAGTAAGGGTATTTTAGTCAACTCTGACTTATTTTCTCTCTTGCTACACCTGTGTTAATGATATTCTATTCCCCAGTTTAAATATACACATGTTCTTAGCAGGAGTTTAAATGTGAAACTGCTTCAATCAAAGCTTTTTAGAACCTCTCAGAAAAAGTAACGTGTGCCTTCTGTGGATGTCACTGTTAAAGATGCTGAATCTACTGCCTGCCTGCAGCCATACCCTAGAACCTGACAGAAATCCTCCTCACTCAATGTCTGGGCAGGCTGTAGTGAGTCCCCGTGACCAGTACGTACCACTCCTACGAAGTCCCCAGGACAACCATGCACCATGCACTACACCAGGGCCACAAGCAAACTGAAAATTCAAAAATCAAATGAGCTTCTAATTAGACTTATGTTGCTCTAAACTTGGGACACTTAGTAGGAAATATGGAAGAATCTTTTTAATCTACACTCCGTTCTCACGGATGCTCCATTTCTCAGTAAGAATGACAATCTCAAAATTTTCTTTTTCTCCATAGGCTGAAAATCTCAAAGGGACACAAAATTAGATTTTTAGGGAAACATCAGCTATAGTATTTCTTGCCTGCCCCTTTCTTTTCTTTTTTCATTTTTGTTTTCTTGTTTTCTTGGAATTCAGTGCTTTTACAGGAGGATGGCTTTGTGGGGAAGTGTATAAGCTTTGGAGTCAACTTCAAATCCTGGCTTGTGTACTTATACATCCTGTATCCACAGGCACGTTTTTAAACCTCTCTTTTCCTATTTCTCTATCTGTAAAATAGGGGAAAAATAGTATCTACTTCAAAGGGATGTTGCAAAGGGTGCATAACATCTCCGGGGGGGTTAAGGAGAGAGCCAAGTACCTAGTAAGGACTTACTGAATATTAGTCCCTGTTGTCACTGGAGCACGTAAAGGCCGCTCCCTCTGATATGGGCAGAGTGAGGAGGAAACTTTTAATAGTACAGTTAAAGGTGATGATCACAGTTCATGTTTCTCTGTACATCACATAAATAAACCTCGGAATTTATTGACAAAAGAATTACACCTGCTCCTTTCCTTTACTGTTATCATTGGGAATACATGATGGAGTGAACTAAATAACACGTCAGTTGATAACAGGTGTCTTATTTTACTGCTATTTCGTAATAATTTTACTGGCATCGTGACTGGACTTGTTGCTGGAATTGTGGATGGTTCGCTTCTCTCAGTCAAAAAAAGAAAGGATTACAGTTTACGTTGCTAAACATAACGTATTGAATAATCACAGAAAACCTTCCACACAGGACGTACATACTTAGTTTTCACTTAGCTCTGTAGTCCCTTATGTTGGTTAAAAAAAAAAAAAAAAACCAGCAATGAAAGGATGACTCAATTTATCTCCCACACCGTACCTTCCTTCACCTCCTGTTTTTTGTTCTGATCTTCCAGTTCAGAATCCTGGCCAACTTTAGGTTCCACCATTTCCTCATCATCCTCATCCTCTAGAAAAAAGAAAGAGAAAAACGCATTATATTCTTTCCTTCAAATCAAAGGCTCTGGTTGATGGTGGGAGGTAGGGGCAGAGGGTAAATTTCCAATCATTTAGGGCAACTTCTAAGCAAATCAGTCCACGATGAATGCCCAAGATATATGTTCATGAATATATGAATATATTATCTCCCAAAAGGGCCTCTTTGAAAGTACCCCCACGCTTCTGAGAAAACCGCCCCGAGTCGGCACCTGCTACATCCATCTCCAGGCCCTTGCCACATGGGATGTCTTGGAATTGCTTCTCTGACCTCTGAAGCTTCTTCGGAGATGGGCCAGGAACAGATCTTAAAATGTTTCCACCTGTAGCACATTCTCCACAGGGGACACCTGCTGTACAGACGACTCATTTCCAATTTCATTCTCACCAAATTAATTTGGTTTTGACCTACAGGAAAGGGTTAAATTCAGGTCTGACCCCAGGTCAAATGCCATTGGCAAGTAAACAACCAAGGGCAGGGCCACAAAAGTCACTGCCATTGGCCTGGGAGAAAGCAATCAACCTGAAATGGCATTTACACATTCAGAGCAGTTCATGCATTAATGTGAATTTAATGAGCGCTAACAAACGGTACCAGTCGGCCACCACTGCCAGATGTTATAGTGCCCTTCCTGCCCTATGCAAATGTGCATACACTTTCTATCTCCCCTCAAACTGCCCTTCTTGGAGGTTCCCTTGCATTGCAGAGTGCTTGAAATCATCAGTCACAGTGTGGAGGATGGAGGGGCTAAAGACAAAGTATCACAAGAAAATCCAACTTACGGGGATAAAACAACATAAAAAATTAAAACTTGCTTCCATGGTTTTTAAATATATTACCTTCACTCTTAAGTATTATATTCACTATAGGTTATTGATTTCATTGGTTCAAACAGAGTTTAAAAGAAATCACTTCCTCCGCCCCAATCATTCACTTATATAGTCATTCATTCAACAAATATTGATATTTACAGACTTTCTAGAAGATCCAAAGCTCTGTGAAAAGTCCCATTTCCATCACAATAAATCCTGAGATTTATATCCACTTAAAATTTCAGCTCTAACCACTTATGCATATTTAAATGCCCAAACAAATATGTATAGCCTGAAAAGCAACTCCAAAAGTTCTGATTGTATTAAGCAAGTGACCTGTGGAAGGTATATCCATTCTAAAAATATGGATGGGTAAAGTATAGTACTGCAATTTAGATACTGAAAATTTTTCATATGAATGTTCCTTGAAATACAGTAATCTATGTGCATGTGTGTAGACTGTGGAACCAACGTCACTACTTTCTAATCACACTGCACACATACTAGAAAGAATGTAAGACACTTTTGAGGAAAACTGTCATTTATTAACACACTAACACATTATTGCTAACACATACCTGTAACATAAAAACGTGCGCTTAAAATTTTGAAGAGTACACTGAGTCGCCCAGATCTTTAGACAAAT
The DNA here is from genome assembly GCF_030028045.1 of Hippopotamus amphibius kiboko. Classification (NCBI taxonomy): domain Eukaryota; kingdom Metazoa; phylum Chordata; class Mammalia; order Artiodactyla; family Hippopotamidae; genus Hippopotamus; species Hippopotamus amphibius. Next base: position 60,035,539 of record NC_080189.1, on the reverse strand, counting down.
AAATTTTTAACATGTTAAAGTATAAATGACACATCTAAATCTTCATATATAAAGATATTACTGCTATCTGCCCATGAAAAATCAGCCTGGAAGGTCCTGAACAAAATGTTCACCTTGACATGATGTATCTTCCTGACCCAAAGACCTAACACAAAGCCCAGCGAGGCACGAGCAGGAGGGAAGTTTCCTCTTCTGGTAAATCTTGGATGGAGAGGCAGCTTTCAAAAGGCCACTAATCTGCTGGGAAATAGCTCCATGTCTGAACCCTCTAGAGACAAGCATTTAAATCCAAGGGATTCAGCAGCCACTCCCTGGCACTTACTAAATAAAAGTAAATACAACAGATGCAAAATGCCAAAGCCCATGTTATGGGCTGAATGAACTGTGTCCCTCTTCCCAAATAAATAATGTTGAAATCCTAACTCCCAGTACCGCAGAACGTGACCTTATTTGGAAATAGTGTCATTGCAGATATAATAAAAGACGAGGGCATGCTGGAGTACTGCGGGCACCGAATCCAGCATGACTAGTGTCTTTGTAAAAAAAAAAGGGGGAGATTTAAACACAGATTCACCTGCAGGGAGAATGCCGCTGAAGATGAAGGTGATGACAGGGGGGATGCTTCTACCAGCCAAGAAGTGCCAAAGCTTGGCAGTAAATTACCAGAGACAGAGAACAGATTCTTCCTCGCAGCCCTCAGAGGGAACCAACCCTGCCAACACCTTAATCTTAGAATTCTAGCTTCCAGAACTGTGAGACATTCAAGTTCTACTGTTTAAACTGCCCTGTTTATGGGACATTGTTACAACAGCCCTAGCAAACTAATAAAGCCGGTAATGTGCCTTACCTTCTATTATCTTATAATCTAGTAGAAGAGATGACATATACAATAATAACACCTAAAGCCATGATGAATGCTTTACTTGCATCATCGAATTTATTTATCCGAACTTGGTACTACCAACTTAATTTTATAGATGAGGAGACAGAGTAATTTCCCCCAAAGAAACTCCCAACCACGCTGAGCTTCAAGTTTCATCTGGTTCTGCGTGTCTGGGGGTCTCTGATCTTTAACCATGATGCACGCCGCCTCCTCCCTACCCGCAGCTGTCATGAGACAGAAATGCCGTGGAGAAAAGCCTGCAGTACAGCAGGTGCGCTGCTCAGCGGCAGTGTAAGGAGGCGGGGGTGGAGGCAATCAGGGGTGGACATCACATGGTTCACTCTTCCAGTTCCCAGAGCTCAGTGCACGTAACGCTCAGCTGAGAAGTCAGGTTTCACACCCTTGAGAGCTAAAGAGATGGGTTGCTTTATTTATCAAAACTATATGTGCTACATCCACACTCTATTTGTATTTACTTTGTGGAATCCACTCTCTTGAGACCTGACCAGCAACACTTACTACAAAACACTGCCGTATTCCTTCAGTCAGACAGATTCACAGCTTGGGAGGGAGCAGCATTTCAGGGGAAGTAATTGGTCTGAGTGCAAGGCTGGAGTCTACCACGTGCTAGCGCCTGACTTTACATAATGCGTAGAAACTCTCTGAGGCCATTTTCCTCATCTGCTGAATTGGGATAATAACCCTTTCTTAAAATACAAATTTATTGTAAGCATAAACAAATATAATTACTGGTGTGACACTGCTTTTTAAACCACCAGGAGCACTGCAAATATCCATACAGAGAAATCTTCAAACAAATGTTGCCTTAGCTTTTATGTCAGCAAATATTTACTGAGCACTTACTATGTGCCAGATGCCAGGCACAGGAGGGGAAACAGGACAGACAAAAAGAAAAAAAAAAATCTGTGCTCATGTCATGGGGCTTTCATGAGTTAGGGGAGAGAAACGACATACAAATAAATAAAGCAAATACACACTGCGTCAGGTGAGTGGGACAGAGGAAGCTGGAAAAGGGCACTTGGCATGCTGATAAGGGCAGGAAGAGGTGACATTTTAAACAGAGTGGTCAGGAAGGGCCACACTGAGCAAAAACTTCAAGGAGTTAAGGAGTGAGCCACAGGAAGATCTTGGGGAAGTAAAGCTAATAACAGATAGACTCTTCATCTCACTCCACAGGCCTAAAGAGTGGAATAGGTCAAGGTCTAAATTACTATCAGCTCCTTTGACTACGCAAAACAGTTGTGCTTTTATTAGAACCACCTAGTTTGTACATTCACATTTTTTAGTTCTTAAAATGAAATCAGTTTCATGAAATGACTCTGGATTAGTTAGCTTTAAATAGTATCAAGTTCTCACCTTTCGCAGCTATAAGGATTTTTGTTTTAAACATGAATTCCTGGAAGAATCAAAAAAACAACATCATGACGGAAAATGCCACTTAGAGCTTTTTGGAAATATATTATTCTATAAGGGCCTGGCTATAAAAAGGGCTAGATTGTGAGAGAATTGTGTTAGTTTATTTTTGAAGTAGGTGGGAAAATAGCAGGTTATCTAATTCTTTTAAAAGAAAATACTTCCCCAGAGAATATGCTTTCAATGAGTTTTTAAAAACCCCAACAAGTATTTATTGTGTTTATAATATGTGCAAAGTCCTATAATGAGATATTGTGAATAAAAGAGAATTAAATTTAAAAAACAGTACCTGCCATTTTAAAGTGGTTACAAACCAGTTGTAGGCATTAATTTTTAGTGGCCACAGAATTCTTTGTCTATCAGCCTTTTAAAGACAGAAAGTGAGTGTTTCAGTAGATTTGTTAAGGAAATAAAACACAAGAGACTGGTTTGTTTCTCTGCATACTGATATGTTTGCCTTGCTCAGCAAAGAGAGTATATTTTTCTTTAAGACTCTGATTTCCTTTCTGGTGCAATTGCAATTACTTCTGTTGAAGCCATTTTCAAAACAGTTAAATAACTTTAAAGAAAAGGATTTATGTAGAACCACTACAGACTACTGATACATGAGTTGTCCTACTAGTTCATACCCGGTTACATTTCCTCCAAGATTGGAGGGAAAAAAATTACCACCCATGTACAGTTTCCTGTACCAGGTACCCACAAGAAATTAAACTACTGGCAGAAGTTAATTGCCTGTCAGTCCAAGGGGCTAATTTCAAACAATGGCATCTTTTAGACATTATTTTATTTAGCACCCAAATTCTACCATCTGCAGTTGTTGCCTCCTTTCTCTCTACTTGGAAAAAAGTTTGGTAATCACCATCATACTTCCTAAAGATTTTCTCAAGATCTAAACACAAGGAATTGCACATTTGGCAGCAATTGCATATAACACACTTAGCACAAGGCCTCACCCTTTATATGAGCTCCCGAAAGGGTCGTTTCCTCCACTAGCTGGTGGCTGAGAATGAAGCCAAGGTGGCCGGTGTGAATACATCACAGTCCTCTGACTGTTGAGCTGCTCTGATGGCCTCACAAATTTGAGACTTTGGAAAGGGAGTGCAGGGGATCATTGGTCACTGTTGGCAATACAACACCAAAGCCCCTTTCTGTCTGGGGGCATGCCCCTTGCAATACTGTTGTATTGGCACCTTGCTGGACCCTACGTTATTCTCCTGAAGCCCCAGGGAGGCATTTTCCTGCTCTCCATATCCTGGTGACCAGGACACAGGCAGGATCTGGGCAGTCAGACCAAATGTTCCTAACAGAGGCTTTGTCTTTGGAGCCAGGAGGCAAAGCCGAGGGGACAGTCAGGATTAATGAGGGACAGCATGCAACAGTGTCTGACATCCTGGCCAGACTGCTCCAGAGGTCCACAGTCTGGGTTCCCTTGGTCTTCCCCTTTTCCAAGCCTGTTCCTTCTGCCTCCTGTTGATTCTGTGAGCACCAGATTTCCTTCCAATAAATCTCTCTAGAGGTGGTGTCAGCACCAGATTTCCTCTCAATAAATCCCACTGGACTCAGTGCCTGCTGCTTGCAACCAGAACCCCGAGTGACATGGGGAGGCCCTCTGTGAAGAGAAGGGCTTGTGTTTTATGAGGTCAGTGAGTTCTTGCTTTCCTGGCTCTCTCAGGGCCTGCAAAATCCCTGGGTAAGAGGGTCTGAGTGCCTGGCCTGAGCTCTTGATGCTCTGCTCCTGGCTTTTCACGACAGGGCTGTGGCCTCATGGTGGACCGCTAAGTCCAGTCATGGGGAGAAGGATAGCAGGGAGCAGAATGGGCCATTTCACTCCATCCTTCTCAACTCCAAAGGGCACTGTGCTACTGCCGAAGCGGGAAGCACACAGCAATCACCATACGACTTCGGATGGAACAGGCCAAAGACTGTAAGATGCACAGTTACTTTATGTACCACTAAGAAAACCGATTACTGCTAAGTAAACTATAACACATCATCAATTCTAATGTGAAAAATTATGAATGTTGGAATGGATAAAATAATTAGTGGCTCAGAAATGAATAGAACTAGCTCCCAAAAGATAAAAGGGATGGCAAGAACACAGAGTCAATCCTAAATCAAATTGACTACCGTGATACTGTTGGTGAACAGACCTGGAGAGATACAAAAGCTCTTTTTTTGTTTGCTTGCTTTTTGTGTTTTAGATATATTGCCCTTAACTTAAGAGCAAATGCCCTAGCCACTTTTATACAATTCTGTGTATAGCTATTTCAGATAGGGATTCTTTTTATAACATATCTAAACTTTTTCTATAGAAAAACAGAGTCAATCTCTCAAAGTAAAATTTACTTTCTATTTAAAAAATAATTCACCTTAATGAAGGTGTTCTTTGCAGCTCTGTCTTTGGCCTCATCTTTCCCCATATCAAATGCCACCCTGGACAATATTTACATCTGTCTTCCATCATCACCCACAAAGGGACGTCTCCTGCCAAGATATCCTTTCTAGGCTCCAGATTCTATACTGTACATTCCAACACGAATGTTCCCCGGGCACTTCACACACGGCAAGTTCAAAGCAAAACTCCCACCTTCCGCTGAGATCCGCTCCTTTGACTACATTCTCCATCCCACCGAATGGTACCAGCTTTCACATGGGTTCACAGTTGGATATCACAGTACCACCTTCAATTCATCTTTTCCATCAGAGCTTCTGGGGTGTCTAAGTCCTTTCAATTCCTCCTCCAAAATCTGTCTTAAATCCACCTCTATCTCTTCTGCCCTGCCCTCAGCCAGGCCATTACCATCTCTTGCCTGGAGTATTACAATAGCCTTTTGACTGGGTTTTCTACTACTACCAGTCTTGCTCCAAATTTCTAGTAGTTTCATTTTTATTTAAAAAATATATCTGTGTATCCTTTCTCCACCAAAAAATTATTCTGCAGTTTCCTATAAATTTCAGTATAAAATCCCAAAACTTCTTCTTGTCTCTTTTACCTCAGTTTGCACTTTGGGCAATGCACAATCACCCAAAATCCCAGCAGATACATGCCTGAAAGGCACTGCACGTTATTTTTTTCTGCCTGTCTTGATCTTCCCTCCAATGTCTAGGAGGTGATTATAACTAACTCTTTGTGACACAGCTCCAGAGCTTTAACACATCCTCCCAAGCAAATTTGTTGATCCCTTCCACTCTTCCCCCTTGTATCTCTCTGACAGCACAGCCAAGACCATTTGAAATTAGGTTTTACATTCTTCTGCACAACCAGACCAAAAGTCTCTCAAAGACCTACTCTTGTTAGTATCATCAATGCCAAGTATGAACACTAGCAATAGCAAGATGGGGGATTGTTCTGGAAAGGCAGTATGAACCACACCATGTAGGACCTTGAAGGACAGAACGAGTTTGGACTTCCTTCTGGAAATCAGTATCCCCCTTTTTAATAAATATACATCTCATTTAATCCATACATATTACTTAAATTTGCAAAAAAAAATTCAAGGCACTGGAGATGCTAAATATGACTTCTGAAACTCACTTATCTCCTTGCCAGCCAGCTGTTTATGCATATTCTAATATGTCTAACGGGCGGCCCAACCCTTGATGAAAATTATTCCTGCCATCCCTCCCTGCAGAGAAACTGGAGGCTTTTTAAAAATGCAAGAGACAAGGTCTGATTTTGTTTAAGAATACGGAGGCAATATGCAGGCTGGAGGGAGTGGGAGAGACTGGTATGAGGGAGACAGAAGGCAAGCTATAGCCATCATCCAGGCAACAGATGATGAGAACCTGGCCTGGGATGGTTCAGTTGCCAGTAGCATGATGAATTGGACGGTGAATGTAGACATGTGTTTGTACAGCAGACAGTGAGGGCTCTCGTACAGAACTCACTCAGGTCACCCTATCCTTGGACCAGCTTCGTGTACAGTTTGCCAACTTCACCAGGAGTCCAAAGAGAGCCACCCTGCCGATACGTATCACGGCGGCCAAAATAAAGTATAACATGCACCGCTGAATGCTTACACAAACCAAGGTGAGCGCCTCTGTGCTTTAAAAATATGCAGCAAAGACACATTTTGTGGGATTTTCAGTAAGCACTTTGTTAAATATACTACATGCTAATATTTAAAAAACCTTCACTTTCTGGTCTAGAAAAATCTGGCCAGAGTAAAGAAAACATACATTTCTCATCGTACAGAGCACTCCTGTTAACACTCCAGGCCACATCAGTTCTCTCCTAAGGCTCTAACATGACAGTACTTGGAAAGTTTACTTCCTGATGGAATGTCACACAAGGCATTGCAAATGAGAGGAAATGAAAGAAAATATTCAAAACGAGAGAGGAAGCCAGAGAATAGTACTTTTTAGCAGCTGTTTCTGAAACTTGTAACTGTGCTGATATATAATGTGTGTGCAGTAAAGATGTGCTGAATTGAGTTGATGTGGATTAGTCAGCTTGCATGGAAGGACAGAGATTAGAAAGAGAATGCCCTTCTAGAGATGTCTAGGCAGGAGCCCATGGGTAACTTCAGCATTTGATGTTTGGGGATGGGGAGAATTGATTGATCTCTATTTCCATAAATCTTTCTCCTTAAAAACCATCCATGGCTCCTTATTTCCTAGATCATCTCAGCATTTAAGGTCAATCACTCGCTGACTTCAGTTTCATTCTCCAGCACTGCCCAGAGCAGAACAGAACAGTCCTTAGCTCACCTGTGTGTGAAACAGGCCAAGTTTGTTGCCAGAAACCACCACCCGCTCCCCCCCCCCCCACCCCCCGCCATCTTTCCTCTCTTTATTCTTTTATATTTTTCAGGTCCCCATCTCCTAAGCTTTTTCAGGAAGTCATGGAGACTTTAGCTGTGATCTGTTGAATGATTTAATCCATACTAATGGGTTAGAGAATGGTAACCCCCATAAATTAATCTCTAATGGCAAACCAGTATTTGCAGGACCTGGGAAGGGGAGATATTTTGAAAGGGCCAAGCCAATGTGCAAATCAGTCCTCTGCTCTGCATTCTTGGAAGCAGAACCATCCATTGCACAGCTCCAGAAAGAGCACTCCCATTGCACCCTATGTGAATAGGGCCTCCTTGATGTGTACAGAGCACAGGCTCTATGTCTATTCTTCACAGCTTTATTTGTATAGAGGTACACACACACACACACACACACACACACACACACACACTCTGGGCAATAATTCAAAACACTTGAAAATGCAATTCTTGTCTGCTTGAACAGGGAGAAGGGACTCCTAGCTTTCCTTTCCAGACGTGAATCCCTTTTGCCATCTACTTTTGGTTTCGGACAATCCCAGACTCTTCTCTTTGTTTCCTCTGACATTTCTTCAAATGTGCAACTCTGCACTTCCTCTTAGTGGGAGATGGCTTGTGAAAAAGAAAACCGGGGTCACAGGGACAGAGATGTCATCATACCTAGCAACTATAGATATGTCCCAGAAAAAAGTAAATCTCAAGGACTCCAGGTACTAAAATGGTTATTGTGTTAACTATTAAAAATAGAGTAAAATAAGCAGAAACCATTTAGAAACACTGTTTTGCTTTTAAAGAAATTGTTCATAAGGAAAACATGGTACATTCCATCTTTAAGCTTGTCAACGCTGACATTTAATGTTAGAGCAGTCTTCACATCCATCACCGCACAGAGAGGTCATCACATTATTACATGTTCTCTAGTATTCATTTTGGTTTTTTGGTTTTTATGTTTGTTTGGGGTGCTTTATTTTTGTTTTGTTTTGTTTTTTGATTGTAGTATAGTTGATTACAGTGTTGTGTTAATTTCTGCTGCACAGCAAAGTGACATATATATATATATATATATATACACACACACATATACATACATACACACGCATTCTTTTTCATATTCTTTTCCATTAGGGTTTATCCCAGGACATTGAACATAGTTTCCTGTGCTATAACAGTAGGATTTTGTTGTCCATCCATTCTATATGTAATAGTTTGCACCTACTAACCCCAAACTCGCACTCCATCTCTCCCCCACGCCCCCCTTTGCAACCACAAGTCTGTTCTCTATGTCTGTGAGTCTCTTTCTGCATTCTTTTTGTTAATAGGATCCAATCTTGTTAACTACGTCTTTGTATCCCCTTCACTTGCACAACTCCTTCTGTCCTCTCCATTTCTCTACCTCCTTCTCTTCGGTGAAGGCCACCACAGCCTTTCACGTGGCTTACTGTCAGGGTCTCCTAGCTGGTATTCTCACCTGCAGCTGCTCTCTATGCCTACCCTTGCTACAAACAATGCTGTCAGATTAATGCTCTTAAAACAGAACTCTGTTCATATAAATTTCCCAGCGAAAGCCCTTGACAGTTCCCAAGACATGCAGAATGAAACCTGGATTCCTTGGCCTAGTCTTCAAGTCTTCTAGGGTCTGGCTCCAACCAGACGGCCTCTACCATGTTCCTCCTCTCTCACCCCTCCGAACACACACTCCAATGAGCTGACACCGACACTGTGACTGCTGCACAAACCACCAAGTTCCACCCGTCCTTTGGCTCATGTCGCTCCCTCAGCCAGACTCGCTCCCTTTTACAAAATATGAGCACCTAACATGTGTCAGGCACCATTCCAGGAGCTGGAATTAGAGCAGTGAAGAAAACAGACAAAACTGTGTATCTTCATGGAGCTTGCATTCTAGTGGCGGAGACGGAAAATCGACAAGATCAACGAGTAAAGTCTACAGTGCGTTAAAGAGTAGCAGGCACTAAAGAGAAAAGCAGCGCAGGGATGTGGTGGGTATCACAATCTCACATAGGAAGCTGGGGGGTCCTTACTGAGAAGTGGCATTTGAAAAAAAAAAAAAGACTCAAGGAACTCAGGGATCAAGCTATGTGGATAGCTGGAGAAAGCATTCTAGGTAGAGGAAACAAAAGCACAAGGGCAGGATTTGGCCTGAAGCGTTCAAGGCCCTGAATACCTTTGTATCTTCCCCGCATGTAAAATCCAGCTATACTTCAAAATCTGATTCAAACGACCCCAGCTCCCCAAATCTCTCCTGTTCACCCTTGCTGGAAGAGATTTCCTCCTCATTTAACCACTCATAGCACTTGAGTTGAGTTTGTCTTAACAACTTTTTTTTAACCAATCAAAGAACTACCATGTTTAAAAGTATGACATTTATCATTCTCTATTTAATGTATTATGCATTTATTGTAAGTAGAGCACATCCCTGTGCTCTCATTGTGCATCTCATGTGCTCATTTTCTTCTCCACCAAAAATTCTGAATTTCTTGGGAGAAGGATCCATTAATTATTCATATTTATTTGCCTCAATATGGGTGTTAAGGACATATTCTTGACTGTTTTAAATGTTAATGATGTCATTTCCCCAGTGCTCTAAAAAGCACATTTCCTCAGTAGTTTCTCCAATGTTTTAGCTGGATCACAAATCTCTTCACTCAGTTTCAAATTTTGAGGTTCCTTTCCTTGATCACTAGGTCTCATCCTCATTGCCAGCAACGCTTCTCTAAACTTAGCCAGAGACTCCGTACACTCACTGTGAGGTTCATGGTCCTTTATTTTGTTCTGTGTCCTGGTCACTGGTCACTAGGTATTTCCTCACCACCTAATGCATGCTCAGATGTGTGCTAGGCACCATGGAAAAACAACAGTTATCCATTTATTCAATCATCTATGTCAAGCTTTATAGTATAGGTTTTATTCCATTAGCCTATTTAATCTTCCTAACAACTCCCGGAGGCAGGCATAATCAGTTCTGTCCATACATGAGATTAAGAGGACTGACAAGGTGAGAGCTGGAGGAAGAATACAGCCAAGATTTGAGCTCATGTTCCAAACTCCCTCAACTTGCTGCTAAATCATACCAAACACTATAAAGGGAAAAAAAGCAACTGCAGTGCATACTGTGGCTTTGACCACCCAGAATCCACCACTTCACATCTTTCACTAACAGTCTCTCTGTTCTTCTTTGGTGGACCCATCCTTCCCCACTCTCAGCTAAGCAAATCCTTCTTCAGATTTAGGGGAAAACTTTGTATCTGAGGCAGTGACCAATGAGACTAAATCTCAGTATTTGGACTATCAGTAGCGGGACCATAAAACCTACTGTCCAAGTTGGGATACTTCTCAGAGGGAATGGAGGTGCAATTACTATTGAAGCAGGAATGGCAGGAATGAATGAGGACAGTCCGGGCAATGCAGGATGTGTGGTCACCCCTACCGCAAGGAAGTGGACTCCTCTCTTACACTGGACTACGTGACTGTTCCGGCCAAAACAGGACACGTGGTTATTCCAACCATCAGGGAAGTGGATTCCTTGCCTCCACTGGATTGAGTGTCATGCTAACATGGAACCAAAGCTGTCCTGGCTTCCCACATGGAACTTGAAAAAGAATCAGTAAATAAAGCATGGGGACTTCCCTGGTGGTCCAGCAGTTAAGACTCTGCGCTTCCACTGCAGAGGGCATGGGTTCGATTACTAGTCGGGGAACTAAGACCCCAAAAGCTGCGCAGCACGGCTAAATAAATAAATAAAGCATGGCCCAGAGACAGATAGTGTTAACTAACAGTTTGAAACCTAAACTGAGCAATAGCCGAAGCCAGCATGTTCCTAGAACCTAGGGTCTAGATTTATATTCCTTAAGAGCCAACAAACTTTCTTTTGGCTTAAGTAATTTGGGGTTGGTTTCTCTATCACTGGCAACCAAAAAAGTACGAATGGTCAGGAACTAATAACTATTGACTACCTACTTTGCAGGTACTCTGTATTTTCTCTACATGGTCTCTTTTTGCATGCTCACTAGCCTGCAAGGTAGCATGGGGTTAAAGGCATGAGTCCTGTTGCCATGCTGCTCAAGTTCAAATCTTGATCCTACCATTTAGTAGTAACCTTGGGCTACTTACTTAACCCCTTGTGCTTCAGTTTTCTCATCTACTTTTTACAAAGTAGATTACAAATTGCCCTCCTTGGTTAATGATGATTCTTTAATGGCTTAAGACACTTAACATTTTATTATTATTGATGAGGAAACTGAGACTCAAAGAGGTTAAATAAGTTTCTGAAAGTCGGAGAGATACTAAATTGTAGAGGCAGATTTTTTTAACTCAAGTTTTTGAGGCACCAAATTTCATTCTGTTTCCTCTGTGTCCACAACGTCTCCCAGTTGCTTGAACTAAGCTGTGAAGGATGGAGACGTCTCAATGGGTCTGGAGATAAGAATAAGCACAGCCAGTGGAGAGGAAAGCTCGTGGAAGTGGCAAAGTCATTTCGGAGCACAGCGGGAAAAAAAGCTGCTGCCCATATTCATTCACACAGACCCCAGGTTCTCTTGCCTATCCCAGCTTCAGTATAGTTTTAGCACAGTCAGTGGGTTGCTTCACAATCCACGTGTAGATTCAGAAGTGTTCCCATCTACTGCAGGGAGCTCTACTTGAACAATCTCGTCTCCCCCAGTATGAGACTATGCCTGCAGGATGTGCCCTGCTCCATCTCTTACTGAGTGGGTTACTCTGCCCTTTGCCAACCCTGCTTCAACTGAGCTAGTCTTCTAGCTTTTCTTGATCTTGCCAAGAACTCTCATATCTCATGGCTTTTGCATTTGCTGTCCCCTCTGCCTGGGATACTCTTTATCCAAATATTCACACGTCTTTCTCATGATTTTTTAGAGTCCCTGTTCAAATGTCACATAGACTGTGAGGTCTTTCCTATGCAACCTGTATAATGTAGCAACAATCCTCAGCCCATTCCGTACTGGCACACGGCACTTGTTTTCTCCTTAGCCTAATTTCAAAAAAATTTCGTAGCACTGATAACTCTCTGGTTTAATACACTGATTTATGTTTGTATTTACTATCTCCTACTACTTAGAAAGGAAATTCTACAATGTCAGTGACTGTGTCTCTTCTTTGCTCTATCCCAAGCACCTAGAAAATAGCTGGGTAGGTGGTAGGTGGTAATAAATATTTGCTGGACCAAAAGAAGACTGAATGCACAAAAGAACAGCAAGACAGCACTGCATCTTGAAGCCAACGCACATATAATTCCTTAAGCCCGCAGAGCGATGGCAGCGCCTGTCATGGAAACCAGGGACCTCCCACCCCGACCTCATCACGGATGTTTACAACCCCACAGATCTGGTTCCTGGAAATGGGAATCTTCTACCTCTTTAGCACTTTTATTCTCTAGAAAATGAAAATGAGATCTTCTGAGTGCTTTTTGCTGAACTTCTATTTCAGCATTTTCTCCTTTTGGTGTCCAACCCCCAGCCCAGAGAGAACTGATATATTTTCCATCTGGAAATACATCAAAATTCATCACAGTCCAATTCTCAGGGAAGATCATTAGCACATTTGTTTGCTTTTATCCTGGCATTAACAACTCTACTTGGGGCTAAATTACTCCCCCTGCTTTCAACGTCAAGTTTTCCCATTGGCGCAAATATGAAGTTCCTTGTCTGTCAATGTAATAATTTTCTATTAATTATGAAAGAAGAAAGCTAGCAGTTTGAGAGTCTTAAGGGAAGCATTTGTCTAATCCAAGAAACTGATTTTTCCAGTTACTTGGACTAAGTACAACTCTCAGTTGTGGTCAGATTCACAGATTTCAAAGTGCCCCTTGTTTTTACTTTCTGGTCAGTCTAGACAGACATGGTTCATTCCTTCATTTTTCAAGCTGTTGAAACATCAAGTTGGTCAAAAGAATCTGAATCTCTAGAGAATGAACTGAGCAGCACTTCACCAGAGACTTCATAATTTTCTACTGAATATCCCTTCAAACAGAAGAACAACCTCATTGGTACCAGGAGAGATTTCACTTCAAAGGCTCAATGTAAGTGTGAGAATGAAACTGTGACAACAAAAATAATGACCATTATCATCCAATCCAGAATGGAAAAATAGTCCAGTGGTCAGAGCATGCAGTCCTGAATGTTTTGCCTGTTCTCAGCTATTTCAGTTTCAGCTGGGTGTCTTCACCCAACCTAAATCACCCCCTTTAATAATAATGCTTCTAGTCATTATAATTGGACACATGCTCTTGAGAAGCTACCATGTGCAAGGCACAGGCTCCATCTCATGGAGACACAGAAATGAATCAAGAGAGATGCTTGAACTCAAGAGTTTGGCATTTGGGCAGGGAAATGTCAACTCTACATAAATATCCCTATCAGAAGGGAGAATGCTTGGAGATCTGCTCTGGGAATTCCGCAGGGGTAAAGTTAACTTCTCAAGGGAGAGTATGGGCAGAGAGGGAGGAAAGGGAAGCAGATTTTTCAAGGGGTTTGAGTTGGGTCTTGAGGAGTGGTGAGGTCTTCACAAGGATATAGAGATGGGAATGCAGAGTATCATTCCAAGAAGATGAAAGAGCATGCATGAGTGCAGAACAACGGAAAGTTGGGCACAGTGGCAGGAAGTTCAGTAGAGGAAGTAATGGAAAAACCTTACGAACCAGGATAAATACCAGGATAAGTAGAGTCACACACATTTGCTATTTGAGTCACACAGCTTGTTGAGAAGAAGCATCGTGAATCCACATTGCTTTAACTCATGTCAAGAGCCTTTTTAAGGATCCCTGAGTACTCAGCAGTGCCATGACTCAAGAGAACAGTTTTCCCATCAGAAATTTTACAGCAGGTAAATTACCTACATATTTTCACCCAGAGATAGCATAGGGAAAACACGATCTTGTTCATGACCATTTGTTATACAATACATGAAAGATAGGTTAGCTCCTTTAAGATTTATTTTCTCATTTGTAAAGCAGGGATGCTAATTTCTGTGCTACTTACTTAGCAAAGTTGTTGTGTGAAACAATACAATGGAGATAGAGATGCTTTGTCAAGTGGTAAAGGGCCATTAGGTGTCAGTTATTAGCGTGGGATGTCTGTAGTAATAATTACAGCTTCTCGAGGTCCAATGGCCCCCCAGCCACAAAAATGTGTAAGGTAGGAGGAAGCTTATGCAACAGAAGAGAGAAAGGGAGACATTCCAGCTAGGGCTCATCATAGAAACAAACGGCTGGAAAGATCCACAGAGACAGCTATCGTTGGGTTGTGGCGGAATTGGGGGATGAGGAGTGTAAGGCACGGAGCACAGTTCAAACAACAGAATACAAAATGAGGCTTCAAGTTATCAGGGCTCTAGGTCTAGCTGACACTAGACAGCACATGTAAGCTATGGATCATTAGGCATTTAGGTAGAGTTGGTGCTTACTGCAGGCATGAGCTTGGCTTTAAAGGACAGGTGAGAGTATGATGGGCAGGGCAAAGGGTGTTAGCATCTGTATTATTTAGGTTAGGTGTTCTGGGCTCCCATTACACCCTATACTTCCATCTTTAAGGGCACATAAACAAGGGGGCATTAAATTAAGTTCTCTCTGTACTCCCAGCTCTCTGTCTAATGCCTGGCCCATAAAGGGACTCCTTACTTGGGTGTGAAATCAGTCTAGGTACATGATGAAGGGAGGTGTAAAGTCAGGAGAGAATGAGCACACATTCAGGGTAAGGGAAGAGAAGCCATGTGAGAAGGGAGCAAGGGACAAGAATGGTGGTAAGGCTGGAGGCTATGTGACAGACAGCTTGGAAGCTAGGCTAAGACCTAGAGTTTTGATGGAGCAGAGAGAAGAGGGAGACAAATTTAAAGCAAGTATTGTATGGTAGCTATGTACTGGATATGCTACGGCTTCAGCCCTAGCTGTACTGCAGTCATCAGGTGGACCAACCAAAGAGAAAGAACCAAAGCCATGACCACCATGATTTGATCACGGTATTCCAGTGAAATCGATTTTTCCACCACACGTGCCAATCCCTACTCTTGTCCTCGGTCACTGTTGAGGCAGCTTCAAGGTTTTAAAACATCATCTCCTATTACACAGGAAAATTTTGTCTCCATCTTCTGCCATTCCGTTTTATTCCGAGAGCCTTCACATAGACTCAGACTCATAAAAACACACCGCTGAGAAGATCCACAAAGACGGCTCTGGAAATACTGTGAGATTTCAGGGTGTGGGTAAGCCACATAGCATGATGCCCAGAAAATTAAATAACAAAATTTCTTCTTTTCCTCCTCTTCCTTCTCCTCCCTCCTCCTCCTTCTCCTCCATCCTAATGATCTACTGTAGTCTTTTCACCTAATGGGTGAGCTACTGTCATCCACGTAGCTGAAGTCTCCCCAAGTTCACACAGCCAGCTAGCGGCAGAGCACAAATGAGAACTCAGATCTCCTGGCTCTCTTTCCAGCGCTCTCCCCACACCTCATGTTGTGGCAGCAAGACTGTCCCAAAGACAAAGAAAAGCCCCAGTTCCAATTAGATTTGTGTTTCAGTAGTGGATTATCTGACAGGCACTCAGCAAGCTTCACCTGTCAAGATGGCTACTACCTCATTTATTTATTCCCCTTCTCTAATCCAAATTTTTCTTTCTGAATGAAGTCATTAAATTATCCAAAGTCATCAAAGCACCCTGTGGCTTCTGGCCAAGCCACTGCGGGCCATCAAACCCTCACTCCTAGGGCCCATGCTTGGCAGAGGGCAGTCTGCAAGCACAACTATGCCCCATGAAAATTCGAAGATTCTTTTTGAGACAGGCTAATTAGATCAAATCACTCAAACAGGTCTAGACGGTGCCGAACAGGGTTTAGTATCTGGATCGGAGCCTACTGTGGTCCCATGAGCTTGGCAGCTCCAATCCGTTTGCAAAGGCACTTCCTTCCCTGCTTTGCAGTGTCGAGTATTGGCCTTTTAAGGCAAAGTGAAACCTTCTGGACCCGCGTGATCTGCAGCTGTAGGAAACAGCTAAGAAAAAGGATATTTCACGCTGATATGCTTGGAACACCTCAAATTGCTATCACTGTCTTATGTCCCCTTTACATCAAAGCAAGCTTGACAAAATGAGTTTTCTATACACTTAGGAGGGAAACATGAATAAAGGCCGGTGGGAACTTTTCTAACTCCCCCTTCGAATGGTGTTAGTTCAGCCCTTCCAGACTGCTGCTGAAGTGATTATTGGGACATGAATACTGGGACGTATCACCTCCCTGCTTAAAATCCCAGTATTGCCTCATTCCCCACACAGGATAAAGGCCAAACTCCCTAGCCTTGCATACACAGTCTCCTGTGATTTAACCCTTGCTAGTTTGCTGTCCTTATATCACACCCCTCCCCTCATGCAGGCTATATTCCAACCATCTAATCTACATGCACTTGCCTCCAGGAGGCAGTATACTGGAATGGTTAGGAGCACAAGCTTTGAATGGAAGTTGGGATGCCTGGACTCAGGGATGCTATGTTGTATAACTCTAGACGGACACTCTTCACATTGTCGCTAATATTGATTGACACTAGGTACTAGGCATAGTTCTTTCTAATGGTCATCTCATTTCAACCTTATAATAACCTACCTAGTAAGTACTACTATTAGCGCCCATTGAACACGTGAGGAAGCCAAGGCTTAGAGAAGCTGAGTCCAAGCAAATGTATGCAGTTGGTAAATAAGAGAACTGGGATATAAACCAGGTCAAATTTAATTTCAGAACTCAAGGTTGGAACCACCCCACCATGCTGTGTCATTGTTCTCTCCCCCAAACCTATCTTCTTCCTGGATTCTCTTACCTTTGGGCTTGAGAACCAGCCACTGAGCCACCAAAGCTAGAAGCCTGGGATCCATCAGAAATGTTTCTTCTGTGTCAAGTTCCTATCTCCAATCAGCTGATAGATTCCACCTTCTTAATCTCTGAAAGATCTCCTACCCCTTAACCCACTGCCTTGCCTTGATTTCGTTCCCTATTAATTTCCTCCTGAATTACTGCTGCTGACTCCTAACTCGACTCTCTGTTGCTGGTCTGAAGCCTACAATCTTGCTGAAAGGAGCTGCCAAAGGCCCTGTCCTGCCCCTGCTGAAATTCTGCCCAGCGCACCTCTACCATGGTTTCAGGTTCAGCACCAAAAGCCCTGCATGATGTGGTTTGGACTCTCTCACTTTGTTTTATACCTCTGCCCCATAAGATTCCTTTGCCCAGGAATTCAGAGCGTCTTGTAGTTCTCCACATTGTGCGGCTTCATCCCTCTGAATCTTCATACGCTTTGCCCCTTCTGCCTGGGGCATCCTTGCTTACCTCTTTCAGTTAATTCCTATTCATCCTTCAAAACACAGCTTCATAGCTTCAACTGTACCTCCTCTAGAATGCTTCCCCAGATCCCTGATTTAGCTTCTCCTTTGTGTAGAGCAACTTAGTCGTGTAATATTTGTATGATTTGATGATTGTATCTCTGCCTCAACTATGCTCTAAATTCCTAAAGGACAGTAATCACGTTTCATTTGTCTCTGATTGCCAATGCTTGGTCAAATGCCTGGCACAGAGTAGATCCTCAATAAAGATTTCCGCACATTGAATTAACAGACAAATTCTTTAGGGCACATTTTAGGACAGAGTCAATATTAATTTCTACTCATGTATTTTGAATATGATTTATCTTCAGATTCTTTACAAGGCCAGAATTGTCATTTGATCAACTTAGAAAATTTATGTGTAGAGAAAAGAGTTCAATTGCTTTGTCTAGAACTCAACTGTGTCTCATACAAGTGAGTGCTTATACAATATAAACTTTTTGGTTATGACATAATGTATACATTCCTTAATCATTTTCCAAGAGACTCCTAGAAGAAAGTTACTGAATCTTATTCAGAAATGGTGGCACATCTGGAATCCTATGAGAGTCTCCATATGGTAGTGGTGCTCAACCTAGGGCGATTTTGCCTCCCTAGGGGACATCTGGCAATGTCTGGAGATGTTTTTGGTTGTTGTCACATCTGGGGGCAGTTGCTACTGTAATGTAGTAGACAGAGGCCAGGGATGCTGCTAAACATCCTTCAATTCATAGGACAGCCCCCCCACAGCAAAGCCTTAATCAGTCCAAAATGCCAGTAGGATCCAGGTTGAAAAATTCTGGGTTATGGTATCCAGATCCACCCACTCTTTGAAGACATCCATCTGTAAATGTGATGAATGGGGTAACACTCAGCCTATACTTCTTTCTCCCAATAGAAGCCCTCATGAGTGGTGATATTTGATGTGGGTATGAATGTGGCTTAAAGACCAAGGCCTGAAGGATGAGCTCTATGATCCTGAGGATGGATAACTTCACCTCTTTCAGAGCCTGTGTGTGTCCTGTCCTGCAAGTCCCACGATCAGCAGCTCCTGACTGCGGCCTCCAGATGAAGGCTTCAGGCTGCAGGACTCACTGCCTTATCCTGACGCCTCCAGCTCACCCAAGCTAGTGGGCAGAGAGAAGACCCACCGGTGTGCAGGGTTTCAGCTTCCTCCTTCCTTGGGTTGATAGGGCCCCCAGTCAAGAACTCCCAGACGAGACCCGAGCTCCAGAGAGTGGGAGCTTCTGGATAATGAATAACTCTGAAATCCTGAATCAATGAGTAAGCAGTAGCAGACAATAAACAGCTTGAACAATTTATTCATTTGAGAAGGAGTACTGATTTTAAGGGCTCTTTCGTAAATCAAAGAAATAAAGGAGTGAGGTGGGGCAAACAGACTGCCCTGAGGTTCACATTCCAAGTGCCGGGTTTTAGGAAGTTGCCACTGATTCTGCAAATCTAAGCAGCAACTCCCAACTTCCTCTGACACTTGGAAGTTTTACAAAGGTCTAATGAATACTGGCTAACTTCTGGAAGGAACATATCATGTAATAAATGTTTTAGCCTTTTCTTTCATAGTATTTATAATATTTGTTCATTATATGGCCTCTAATGCAAACCAATGTTATCACTTTAAAGGTAAGGAATAGCAATAACCCAGGATGAGGGTTTTCGGGTTATGCAATAAGTCATTGACCTAGCTGGAGCTTAAACTCAACACACCCAGGACTACAAAACAACTGAAGCAAATGTCAGGGTAGTACTTTGGTATCATATTGAGTGAACTAAATGACTGACCTGATTATGTGTGTGTTTTAATAGCATCTTGTAGTTACAACAGCCAATCAAACGTGTACTCTTATTGAGCATCACTGTGCAAGTCAAGGAAGACAAAGATGGCTGAATACAGCTCCTTCCCTTAGGGAGCCCAGAGTTTAGTCAGAGAAGCTAGCAAATAAGCATTTAATACTACATATCACTTACTTAGCAACTCAACATGCATGCCATGTAGACTCTGGTCCTTGTGCTGAGTGCACTGAAATGTGATCAGGTACCCAGGAATGCAACTGGGACAAAGCTAAGGATCCTCTTGTTATAAGATATCAGCTCATATCACAGTTGTCTCCTTTGTGCTGAGATACAGTCATGTATCTCATTTTTCAATTCAAATACTACAATACTTTTCAAACAGTATCAACTGTTATTAGCCAAAGTACAAATCTTCCCAACTTGGTCAAGTATAACAAACAAGCACCACATTACTCTCGATAACAGGCACCCGTTCCCCTTACTCTGGTCAAAGCTCGCTGAGACAGAGAAGGTTATACGGAAGCGGAGCTAAATTTATAGAAAAGAGCATCCAGCACTAACATTCTTCATACACAGCGAAGGCCAAATGAGGAAACTACTGTAGATGATGTTCACAGTCATGCCAAGTAATTATACATATGATATATATTTTTACTCCAAATTGAGCTTTTGTTCCTTTCATTTAAGCTGGTCCTGTCTGAAATACCTAGGTGAACTGTGTTTCCAAACTGTGAAACTTTTTATACATCTTGGCTCCTTAGCTCTGTGTAAAGGGCCACTTTCTTTTTTTAAAAATTTCCATTCTGTTGCAAACCAATCTTGTAAAATACAATCAACTTGAATGAATGGATGTCACAGCAATGTTGAATCCTTACAAAAATATCTAAATGCATACTCTCAGTTTCTCTCCCTCCTTCATTATAGATTGATAACTAACAGTTTGTGGACTGGACCCTCTAGTAAGCACATGTTACAAGGCACTGATATATAGATATCCAAAGATATTTAAGACAGCAAAGAAAGTAATCATCCATGAATCTTTAACAGGAAGATACAAAATCAGAATACCCAAGACAGAAACGCACTTAAATTTAACATGCAGCTCTTACTGCCTATACCTGTTAAGTGCCTGCTCACCGTAAAGGTGCTGAATGGCCGAAGCCCAAGGAGACATTCTACAAACACTATCGACACCAGCACTGGCCAAGAGAGAATTCTGTCTCACGGAAATGTCCTATCTGTGCTGTCCAATGCAGTAGCCCCGAGCCCCATGTGGCAGTTGGGTACTTGAAATGAGGTTAGTGCAAATGGAGGAACTGGATTTGAAATTGTATTTGATTATAATTATTTTAAATTTAAATAGCTTCATGTGGCTAGTGGCTCCCAGTCTGGACAGCGCAAGTCTAGCTAACGATGATAGCAGCAGAAATATTTTTAAATGACCAATTTTTATAAAGAGGTGGCATGAAAATTAAAAGTGTGGAATTAAAGTAAATTAAATTCCACATGAACAGTGTGGAATTGCTTCTTTCTAGAAGGATAATGCATTTAAATCCACAAGCCCTACTACTCCCTCCTCCCTAATCTGCTGCTCCCTTCTAGCCCTCAATGTTCTGGCCCTGTGGCTGCCTTGGAGTTCCTGTTTTCTTTCACCATCCACAGCGCTATTGCCAGAGAAGCAAATGGTGCCCAGAGAGCCTGTGAACCCCTTTTCTTTGCAGCAGCTCAAATTAATGAGATCTCTGCTACTCTCAAGACAGTCAAGGCCTCCTGGCCAAAGTGCTGAACCAAGGTGTTTGTGTCGGCATAGAATTAAGTCACAAGTAAAGCACTTATTTCTGACAGCAGATTTATAATAGGAAAATCTCAGCAGGAATAAAGAGTTGGAGACCCCAGCCACAGGCTTTTCATAAACTTTGCCTTTATTTAGTGGCTCAAACAACCAGCAAGAAAGGCAAACTGCAGAGGTAATCCTATCATCTTTTCCCCGACCAGCGCTCCTCCATCTTCTTGGCTTCCTCACGCTGCTAACATGAATTCAAATCATCTGTGTTTAAAGTTAAACTCGGTGATTGACAGTTCTTTATAGTCTCAGTCCTATTGAAGATTATTCTAGATATCTATCAGTTATTACTACAAGCGCAGTATGGTATTCAATGCCGACAGTGAAAATTGTTTTTAACAGTGTAATGTCTGATCTGTTTTGAAAGCGATTTTAAAATAAAGAACTAACCATAACCAGGTGGTGAAAATCCAAACATGTTTCTTTTTTCTTTTTCTTTTCTTTTCTTTTTTTTTTTAAATAGGGCAAGGGAATGGGGGAAGAAGAGAAAGTAAAACACATCCTGCAAGAAGCTGTTCCACTAACATAAAAAAAGACAAAAGTATTTCACTTTAGTTTTGCAGCATCTATTTCTTAAAAAAAAAGATACACAAAATTGAACAAAATGCTTACAGCCATTAAAACTTTGGGGATTTTATTTCTAAAAATGTTAGTCACTTGTAAAAACTGCTGCTGCCCAAGAGATTATGAAAACGTATTATAACATGAAGATCTGTGTGAAGGCACACTTGTCTGCTTTGTTCTCTGTAGTGTCCTCAAAGCTAGAACAGCCAGGCACATGGTAAGTACAAATATTTGCAGAATGAATGCTTGAACTTGTAAAGACACGGACCAACCGTTGTAATTCATGAGTGCTTAACGAAGGCCGTTGGCTGCTTTGACCAGAACAATTCTGTTCCGTGGAAACCAGAGTAGTTTTGTGGCCTGGCTTTAAGCTGAGCTCTGCTGGACAAGCAGACCCTGAAGGTCTGATGTGATCAATCATTCCCTAAGCTTGCGCTCCAAACTCAGCCACAAACGTCGGCAAGGCCAAAAATGAAAAAAGGGCAATGTGATGACTAAAAGAAGGACTGAGGAGGAAGGACAGGAAAGATGAAATAGCGCTGCAAAGTGGAAATACACTGAAATGTTGCTTTTTTTCTTTAAAGCTTATTATGTAGCACCTACAAATTTTATATCTCCATTTACACAAAAAGGTTTTTTGCCTGGTAGAGAAATAACACAGCGTTTGCTTCAAAACAGGCTGCTTGGGGGAGGGGAGCATAAAAGCACAGTGTGGGGCGTGCGTACCACCAGGCTTGCGGAAGGTTTTCAGCTGGAATCTCCAGGTCAGGACATAGAAAGAGGTTACTCAGGTTTTGCTCGTAAAGTGGGGATAAAAGGGGTGGAGGAGGGACATCTGGGGATCTAGGCTTGAACGCACATCTTCATCTTGATGAGGCACCTCTTGTTGCTGAGTTCCCAGTGGCATTTTCAAGATTCCTCTAATCACTAGTTGTCACTCTCCGCCATTAGTGAAGGAAGGGAGTTGCAAAGGGGAGGAAAATATAAGCTAAAAAAATCTACCACCTTATGTCAGAAGTGATAAATGCATTAACAGCAACTGGGAACAAATCTGAGAGTCAGAAGGATGAAAAGATTCATCATGAGGAAAAGAACATAAGTGGGCGATCTGGGGGCAAACTGGCCTTAAAACAGCTAGAATGGGGAAGGAGGAAAGGAGATGAGGAAAGAGAAATGGGAAATGAAAGGAAAGAAAAGGAGGGAGGAAACAGGAAGAAAGATTCTTATGCTCTATTATCAGACTCAGTTGGAGCCCATTTCAGAATCAAATAGGTGACCAATTCCAATTCCCTGTTTGTCAATTTCCCTTTTTTTTTTTCCATCTGCAAATAATGAAACAAATGATTCTGAGTGAGATTGAAAGGAAAACATTCCATGAGGCTGTGGAGAACCACAGAGAAACACACACAGAAAAGAAGCATCAGGGTGGGGTCCTTCCTGACCGCCACTTGGTGCAGTCTCCAACGCGAAAGGCACAAAAGCACTTACACAAGGAGCCCTTCAGAAGTGCAGCTCTTTGCTGTTGGAACCCACAACACAGAGAAAATCTGCTGTGTAGGCGTGCAGTCCTCCTACTTGAAGAGAGATGGTGATACTGCCATGTCAGGGAAAGATTTTCCTTCTCATTTTGTGAGCTGGAGGCATTTGAAAAGTGGGTAAAGCATGAGCTTAGGACTGTGCCACAAGAAAAGATAAACTCTAAACTCTAATAAAAAGGTCATATTGGATGCATTGTTTAAAACTGTAACAGACATGTATTCCTAGTGAGGAAAGGGGAAAAAAGTCTTCTCAGGTTCCAAGCAAACTTTCAAAAGCCAAATTCAGAGAAGGCTATCCCATATGGATCTTCAGTTGGACCACCCCATGTTTTATCATAACTGTGTAAACAGAAGCATCACTGCCTCTCCCGTGGCATACTGCAGCCTTTGTAGATACTGCCCATCACCTTTAGAGCCTTAATGGTTCTGTGAAGGGGAAAGTCAAGGCTATGTTAAGGACAAGATGGGGAGAAATCGTGTTTTCTTCACCACAGTTTTGAGGGTGGGCTCTGGGAGGAGAGATGGAGCCTCACTAAAGAATATCAAATATGCTGCTTAGCAAAAAAAAAATCAATTTCAATTATATCACAAAACTTTTGGAACGGGTACTGACTACTGAGCAGAAAATAATGATAATAGTAAAGTGCTAGTTATGAAAACTGTAAAAGGTATAATCATTGTCACCAAGAAACATGGGTCTATTTTATTCAACCTTGTTCATTCTTAGCTCCACAGACCATTTTATTTTGAAGAGTTATGAGATGAGTCTCAGGGAGAAAAAGACTAGAAGAAACAGTGATGTTTTGCAGCAGGTAACAAATTTGTCACAGACCCTGAGGTACAGGTAATTTGAACCTTTATGGTGTCATGATTATTCTATATTGGGTTAAATGTTATGATCGTCACTGCTGGGCATTTTTTTTTGGTTTGCTTTTGTTTTGGTTTCCAGGCTGAACTTGACCCTGATTTTTGCTTCTGTTTTATGAGTATGGCTGTAGTCGTATCCTTCCCAACTGACCAAAGCCTGGCTTCTTCATCCTTCACTTGTCTCTTGGTCTGAATCTGACCTCTGAGTCTCTGGTCATGACTCTTAATTCACGTTTGCCAAACTCTGCTGTGAGAGTTGCAGATGTCAGAACAGCATAATAATAAAGGAAACTCGTGGTTCGTCATTCTTTACTGGCCACATAAACTACTTATTTATATATGTATATATCAATATATATGGCACATATTGAACAGGTAGATCAAGAAGGTTTTTCACTGATTTTCCCACACGAAAGTATACTTTCAGACAAAAGCATTAGATGTGAATGGATGAGTTAATGCAAATCCATTCATGTTCACGGGTAAAAACAAAAACAAGTAAGCAAACAAAACCAAAGACCAAAAAACCCAAAGCGAACCAAAGCAAAACAAAACTTCCAAAATATGCCTGAAAAGGGTGAGGAGTAACATCTTCATATCCTAAGGATGGCAAGTGTTTACCATCATACGCCCCTACTGCTCTTTTAATAAGTATCCGTTTTAGAAATACAAGTCTCACAGGACCCTTACATTTTCTAAGCAACCATTTTCCCATTTCCTTTATGGGACACTTCTTTCTATGAAAGAAATAGCAAGTTGCTTAGCAGTGTGATAAACATTTGCCAAAGGGGAAAAAAAAGAAAAGAATTCAAAGTGAGCACATCTAAAAATCAAGGATTTCTAACATGCCAGTTAAAGCATTTTATAGATAAGATTACTGAAAAAAAAAGAGAAGAAAAGAAAGATGAGATTAATTGCAAACCAGTCCAAGGCCCTTTATTAATCCTCAGGCCAAAAGAAAACTAACAGGTGCACTGTTTGAGGATTTATAGGCGAAATCTGTCCATTTGGACTTCCACTATTCAGGTCCACTTTCGTTAGGATGGATGTGGGTTTTTATAAGAGGAGGGTATTTAAGTCGACTGAAAAAAAAATACATCTCCATCTCTTACACTTACCTGCTAATTATAGTTCCTGGCAGTAGTATAGAACAAGAACAAAAACCTCTTAAATCCTCACTGGCGAGAGCTCCATGCTGACTGAATTTCCTCTTGGCGTTTAAAGGAAATCTAGTCGGGCTAGTGAACAGGCCTCATCTACCAGTTCTAACAATCCCTGGGATTTACTTTTCCCCTTTCCAACAATCTTAAGAATTTTTCTTGCAGGAAAGCAATTCCTCATTAAAAGCCAGCCACTCTTGTGAGTCAGGCTTTAGTTAATGGCCACTGAGAGGCAAACATTCAAATGTGCAGTAGGTCAGCTTTCTCCAAAGATGGTGTTTCCAGAAGGTGAATGCATCCTTCCCCCATCCTTCACTGGCCCCTCTCAGGGCAATAATGGGTTACTAGTTGTTCTAAGGATTAGTGCACTTGCATGAGTGAGTGTATAAGTTCCAAAGAAGAGCTATATGTACACGATAAGACCAGATGCAGAAGTGGGTCTCTAGAGCCACATTTTATGCCAAAGTACACATACAAACACCTGCTTTAAACACAAATTCTTTTATCTTGACCACATTCTCCTTTTGGTTCACCTCAATTTGATCTTTGCTTGAACTCAAACCTTGTTGATTTCTCCACAAAGCCTAAGTTGTTCCACCTTTTATCATCCTCATCTCCCACTCTTGCCTGCAATGGGCTACATACCCTCCCAGGCAAAGTAGACTTGCAAAGACAGAGGAAGACCTAGGACCTGAGAAGACACGAATTGGGAGACCTTATGGTCCAAAAGGAAACATTAGACAGACGTAAATGAAATTACACCATCATCCTATCAGCCTACACAGACACTAACATCTGTATAAAGCTAACAGCTATCTGCTATTAAAGAATGGGAGAAACCATTTGCAAACAATGTGACTGACAAAGGATTAATCTCCAAAATTTACAAACAGCTCGTGCAGCTCAATATCAAAAGAAAAAAAACAACCCAATCAAAAAATGGGTGAAGACCTAAATAGACATTTCTCCAAAAAAGACATACAGATGGCCAAGAGGCATACGAAAAGATGCTCAACATTGCTAATTATTAGAGAAATGCAAATCAAAACTACAATGAGATATCATCTCACACCAGTCAGAATGGCCATCATCAAAACGTCTAAAACGATAAATGCTGAAGAGGATGTGGAGAAAAGGGAACCCTCCTACACTGTTGGTGTGAATGTAAATTCGTACAACCTCTATGGAGAACAGTATGGAGGTTCCCTAAGAAACTAAAAACAGAGCTACCGTATGATCCAACAATCCTACTCCTGGGCATATATCTGGAGTAAAACATAGTTCAAAAGGATACATGCATCCCAGTGTTCATTGCAGTGCTGTTTACAATAGCCAAGACATGGAAGCAACCTAAATGTCCATCAACAGAAGAACTGACAAAGAAGATGTGGTACATATATATGATGGAATATTACTCACCCACTAAAAAGAAGGAAATAATGCCATGAATGGACATGGAGATTATCATATTAAGTGAAGTAAGTGAGACAGAAAAAGACAAATATCATATGCTATCACTTACATGCAGAATCTAAAAAAATGATACAAATGAATTTATTTACAAAACAGAAATAGACTAACAAACTTTAGAGAACTTATGTTTACTGGGGAAGGGTTAGGGTGAGGGATAGATTGGGAGTTTGGGACTGACATGTACACACTGCTATGTTTAAAATAGATAACCAACAAGGATCTACTGTAAAAAAAATTAAAAGTTAAACAAATTAAAAATAAAAAAGATGTGGTGTATATATAGCTACAATGGAATATTACTCAGCCATCAAAAAGAATGAAATACTGCCATTTGCAGCAACATGGATGGACCTGGAGAATATTATGCTTTAGTAAAATAAGTCAGACAGAGAAGACAAAAACTGAGTTACTTATACATGGAATCCAAAAGTATAATAAAAATGCATGTATATGCAAAACAGAAACAGATTCACACATATAGAAAACAAACTTGTGGTTACCAAATGGGAGAGGGGAGGTGGGAGGGACTAATTAGGAGTGTGGGATTAACAGATACAAACTACTACAAATAAAATAGATAAGCAACAAGAATTTACTGTATAGCACAGGAAATTACAGCCATTATCTTGTAATAACCTATAATGAAATATAATGTGCAAGAACACTGAATCACTATGCTATATACCTAAAACTAATATACTATTTTTTTTTTTTTTTTTTTTTTTTTTGGCACACGGGCTTAGTTGCTCCGCGGCATGTGGGATCTTCCTGGAGCTGGGATCGAACCCGTGACCTCTGCATTGGCAGGCGGATTCTTAACCACTGCGCCACCTAGGAAGCCCCTAATATACTATTTAAAAGCAACTATACTTTGATTAAAAAAAGAAAAACAATTGCTGAATTGGCTGCTTCTTCAACTCCTACTTCTCCTCACAAAATTCCCCCTTAGTTCTTTTATGCATTTTGTTCCAGTTTCCTAAAACCTATACTTGGGTCAAATTCTGTCTCTTCATTCAGGAACAACAATACTACTAACCTCAAAGAGTTGCTGTGAGAACTAAATGAGTTAATCCAGGTAAAAGCTTGCACAAGCCTTTCCTCTCACCACATTCTCAATAAATGTTAGCTTTAATATTACAGCTAACTGATGTACAGCCTTGGACACATATTGACCAAGGCAGCTACCCCAAACTCACTCCCTCTCTCTGTTGTAAGGAAAGAAAGGTGATGACTCAAGACCAAGCCAGTGAACTGTTGAAGTTAACAATACCATTCCCACTGAGCCACTTCTGAGTGTGGTCTTGGGACCTCAGCGATGAAGCTGGAGAATATGCCGAAAGATAGGAGCACTGGCCCATCCAAGGACATTGACAAATATGGACGCCTCCTGTCTGTTGTATTCATCAGCCGGCCTGGCCATAGGCCCTCTCAGATCTTCAGTTTCAACCTGACTTACATGTTACCAGCCTGAGAGTTAACAGTCTTTGTTGGAATGCTACCAGATGCAAGTGTCATGTACATGTGCTTGTCAACTGACATTATGCTGCTCCTGAAGATCGGTATCCCATTGGCTTGAAATGCTCAACGTCCTTGACAGAATTTTGAGAATTTCTCCAGGATGAAGGAATGGTCATCTCTGGCGCCCATTGCCCACCTCTGCAGAACTCTTACTCCCCCTACTATTAATCACAGGGTTTTTCATTCATTTCCACCCTGATGTTAACCCTCAGATGGAACTCACCCCTTTTCAAGAAGCCATATACAAGGATCTGTTTTGTAAAAGAATTTATCAAGGGTTTGAGGAGATGAAAAGAATTTATAATGCAGAATGCAAACCACTTAGAAATGCTTTTTTAGTCTTTTCTATTCTTAAAAGTTTCTCAGCTACTCTGTCATAATGCTTGGAGAAGTGTTTTTCTACTTTCTTTTCTCTCTTCTCTCCCTTTCAGGGGTAAACCCTCATTCTGTGCCTAAATTTCTCCTACTCTTTTATGCAGAGCATTTCAGCTGCCTTAGCTCCTGTGCCTGCCTAAGCTGGGAAACAAGAAACGGGAGAGTGAGGTCAGGGTTTAAAGGAGTACAGGATGGGGAATCTGGCCCACTCCCTTTATGGAGGTATGAGTTTACTAGGCATGGATGGAAGCTATCTTGAGCATAGCCTACCCCCAAACCTACCATCTACAGAAGACCTCAGCAGCAGGAGACTCTGCGGTGGACTAAGGGTGGCAGGATCTGAGAAAGACAAGTGAAGCATGAAGACATGCTTCATGAAGTGGTTTATGGATATCATTACTGTATAACACAGTTGGTTGCTGTAGTGCTTTCTGTAGCACAAATTTGGTAATGATTTTGGCCTTAGTGCTTAAAAGACACATCACTGTCAAGGAAGAGAGACTTTAATGATGTAAACAAGCACATACATCAACATAAGCAGACATTTACAAAAGAAAGTCACTGAAGATTGACAGAGACTCATGATGTGCTGGACTTTTTGCATACACTATTTCATTTAATCCTAATAAACCATCCTTCACTACTGTATTGTTATTTCCATTTTGATCATACAGGAAACTGCAATTCAGAGAAGTTAGTTAACTTGGGCTGTCCCTCAAAGATACTAAGATTGCTCCCTGCACCAGGGCCTTTGCATTACCACTGCTTGGAATCATTCCCTCCAGTAATCAGGGCTGTCTTTGTTCCTTTCTCCATGCCTCTGTTTTAACTTTAGCAGATTAGTGATGTTTTTGCTATCTATTGTATATAAAAAAGCACCCTCCTTCCATGTGGCTATCTCTATCTCCTTTACTCTGCTCTTTTCTCCTCTATAACATCCACCACCATCTGACATACTCTGTATCTACTTGTTTAATTTATTTATTGTATTTCTCCCCTTCCCTCCAACCAAGATGTAAGTTCCTTGAGGGTAGGGACTGTGCCTTCCATGTTCACTATAGTATACTTAGCACCTAGAATGGGGCCTGGCTCAGCATAGACACTTACTAAATATTTATTGAGTGAATTAACTAATCAATAAATAAACTGTTAAGTGGCATGGACCATAACTCTTTCTGCTCTAGCCCAATTTATCTTCAAATGGTGCCCTCATATTCTATGAATGAGGTGTATATCGCTTACATGCTTGAATATGTAGCGGATCACAAGTGATGAGAATCACATCTTCTTCTAGGGTGCTGATGAAGAGTTGGTTGAGGAGGTGGGATTTTACAAGCTTACTTATATTCATCTACATGTTTATTTCAGCATTTCATATTGTTATGTTTACATGCTTTCCCAGACACTCTAATTTAATATGAAATAATCCTCATAGGTAGGAAGAATATCTTTCTGTGCCTTAGATATCATTCTATATTCTGATGTACTGGTGCTTCTTGAAACACACACCCCACTAATTCTTCACTACAAACAACAAAATAAACATCTACCCCCTCGTTCTCCACTATAAAAATACCTGTTCAAAAAAAAAAAGTTCATTTCTCATGTATTGTGTGGCTCTTGGGTTAGAAAATACCCAATGTTTAATGTTAAGAAAAAGAATGGTGCTAACTTAATGCTTTGGAAACGTGCCTATTTCCCAAAAGTACCTTTTAAAATGAAGAAAGGACAAGGATATTCTTAAGTGAACTTACTATATGAGATAGCTAAGCTTATGCATGGCTCTTTCAGAGCACCTCCTTATAAAGGAGTACATTTTCTCCTTTACAATCAAGACTCAAGAAGGACAACAAACATGAATTTAAATGGAAAAAATAGTTGTTGCAAAATTAGGAATCTTGAGTAGAGATAAAACATGCTTTAAGTTTAGTAGAAATACTTTATTTAGAATATTTTATTATTAAACTGCTATGTATTTTATAATAAAATAAAGCCCTTTCCAGAGATAACAAAATACAGGATAAAAATTAATTTTCATTATAAAATTTTGTGAGCAATACCTTTTTTCCTCTCTACTTCCAAGTATATAGAAATTATTTACAGTGAAAGGACACTATCATAAATGCACCTGATTAAGATCCGACTTTTATCCACAAGGAACTTGTCTTAAAATATAAATATCTCAGTAGGATTACCCACTACTAATATTTCTTCTACTACTGTTTATGCTACTGTTAGTAATTCTTGCTACTACTGCTACTGTCACAACCAACATGTCTCCCACCACCAACACTCTAGAGTTTACAAAAAGCTTTTAATATAGACCTCATTAAATCCTTATAACAGATCTATGAGATTTCCCTGCATACCTCAAGATTCGTATTACAGATGAGAAAACTGGGCAGAGAGAATCATAACTTGGCCAAGGTTACACAAGTAGCAGAGCCATTATTTGAAGCGGAGTCTATTTGATGCCAAGTGGCCTTATTTAAAATGAGGATATTACAATAAAAATATTCTACAACCCAAAGCCATAAATTGCCATATGTGATTATTCTGCATTTTCCCTAATACGCTAGCCACCCTCTCTCCCCGCAGTCTTTATCTTTTCACTATGAAAAGCAATCCCTATGCATTAGCTAAAATGCAATGTAGCCACAAGCAATCAGCTTGTCTTTGGAGACTCAGAAACTTTATCAAGTTCACCACCACCATGAATGTTATTATAATTTGAGAAATAGGTAGTTTATCAGATTAGCCTGCTAAATAAAGTATCAGTGAGCAAAGACATGCAGCCAATTTGTTATATGTAAGATTTACCCATCTAGATAAAAATGCTCTTTGCCCTCCTAGGCTAATGTAAATGAGAGAAAAATGTCATTGACAGCATACATGATAAGAAAACATAACAAACTGCCAGTGTCTCACCAAGAGGGAATTCAGAAGTAGTCTAAGTTAAGCACACTTACGGAAAGCCTCAGGCACAAGGAAGAAGAGGGGTACCTGAGAAATAACAAGCAAAACTCCTTTCACTGGAGGAGATGAGAACAATAAATTACAGTGCATGTATACAACACAATGCTATGTTCAACCATTAAATGGTATTATATGGTCAACATGTTTAATGTGAAAAGGTAATATATTTACATTACTAAAAGAAAAATATGTATGTGTGTTATGTATAACATATATATGTTATAAATATACGTACATAATACGTATTATAAATACTATATACACACAACACCAGAGCGTCAGTGATGCTGTGCTGAGTTATATTTATGGTTGCTTGTAAACACTCGTTTTTTGTTTTTCTGTATTTTCCATTTGTTCTACATTAAAAAAATGGATGGCTGTCACAAAGAAAAAGTAAAATGTAATGAAAATTTTGCCTATTTTTGTTTTAATATTTTGCTGAACCTTTTAGAATGTTTCAGATATCATGACACTTTATTCCTAATTACTTCAGCAAGCATCTCATAAAACAAGCACATTTTCCTATTAACTGTAATACAATTACCACACCAAGAAAATTAATAATAATATCCCAATGTTGTCTAATATCCAATCTATACGCACATATCTTTAGCTATCCCTCAAATATCTTTCATAGCTGCTTTCTTTTGGAACCAGGATCCAATAAAGGTTCACACTGAATTTGGTTGTTACGCCTCTTTAGAATCTACCTAATAAAGCCCTATCCCCAATCTTCACCCCACCCCTCCCACACATACCTTTTTTAAAATGACATTCACTTTTAAGAGACTCTCATTCTTGTAGAATGTTTCAAATTCTGGCTTTGTCTGATTTTTTCTTCATGGAACTACTGTATTTTTAATTTCTAAAACTGTTTCTTGTTCTCCATGCTGTTTTTCACAGCATCTTGTTCTTATTTTGAGTGTAGAATTATCTCCTATTGCTCAAAATCTATTAATTATAGCACCCTTTTTTGGTAATTTTCTTCTGTTGCTTGCATATCTTTTTCTTCCAGATTATTTTTTTCTATTTGTTTTTGCCTCTGCTTTGGGTATGTGTTTTTTAAACACAACTCATTTCACCTGAAAACCAGCTACAGATGAAAACCCATCCTGCTGTGGTTGTCTCTATAAATCTGAACGCTATCTTAACGCCAACTTCCCAGAGACTATGAACATTCCAGGACCTTATTTGTAAGAAATGTTTAACTTGTAGCTATTTGTGACTATTATTGATGCAAGTCCAGGGAAATAATTTTGCTAATGACTTAGCTACCATTTTGGCTTTTTGGTGTCCCAATCACTTCTGTTTCTTTTGCGGCATATCAGCCACACGTATACTTGAATCCTTTTAGGTTCCTTATTTTATATGGCAAACACAAATACCTCACTAATTTCACAATAACTGCTTCTCCATAATGACTTTTTATTGCACATACACCATTCTCGACTTTAATATTTGCTTGCTTGTTTAGTAATTGGAGAAGAGCATCATGGCAAATTTGGGGTATATGCAGTCACATCTGATGAGCTCCTTTCATGGGAAGGAGGAACAGATTATCTGTGATACTGTATATTTCAGCTAATTTTTTTTTTTAAAGAAAAGCAAACAAAGAGCTTCACTTTTTTTTTTTAAACTTTGAGACACTATGGGTAGTTTTTTTTTTTAATTTTAGTTTCATGTATATTTACTTTCTCATATTTTTCTTATGCTAATATTTAAAAGGGTATGTATTCTCAAGTGATGGTGTGTGGTGGCAGCTTTAAAATTTAAGGAGAGGCAAGGGAAAGCCGGGCTGGGATTTTAAAAATTTACAAGTAAAAACCCACCAAGTGGATAATATTTTTGATGATATTGGCATTTGACCAGGTGACCTTAAAGTCCCTTCTAGTTCTGGGGGTTCTTCATTCTATGACTTCAGTATTTTATTCTATAACTTTGGTTTTATCCTATGAATGGTTGCCTTCATTCTCTGTCTACGTGTAGCCAAAACAACAACATAATTGTGTTCATAAGAAAGAACTATTTATCAAACCATTTTATTTGTGGATATATAACTGATTGCTTTTCAATGAGCTGTTTCATTATTTTATACGCTCAGCCACAGTTTTAAATAATGGAAGTCTTACGAGTCTTGCTCCTCGCCCTACTAAGAAGAAATTCCTACTTGAATGTTGATTATGGTTTGTTTGCCTTGCTTTTCCTAGTAAGGGCTATAATTTAGGAAACAAAGCTCTTGTCCGTAATTTAATATGTGCCCCCTAATACCTAATAATGTACCTTACAGGAACTCTAGAAATACTTAGTGATCATCTATTAATCTGACAAAATGTTCAACATTGTTTCAGGTCTTCCAGTCACTAAGACTAACCATGTTGGTCCTTTTCAGCCTGTTTTTTCCATCTCCACATGGTTTCTAGGCCAAGAAACTGAATAGCAGAGTTTGCTCTAGTCATTTCCCTCTTTTTCTCTATTCCAAGAGAACCAGACAATTACTACTGGCACTTAAATAAAGACAATTATCAGTGGCAAAAATCTCTTCTATTCTACTGTAAGGATACAGATTGTGATAGTTTTCTAGGCAAATCTTTCACAATGGTGACCCCAGACTGAACTTATGAATTAAGAAATAGGTGGTTCTGAGTATAGAATATTTCATATTTCTTCTTTTACTGCCAGCAGGCTCAAAATAAATCTAGCTAAGAATAGTGAAGGAGAAAAGGCCCTGAGAGGCTACAGCAAGAGAAAGTTAAAGGTGAGAGTCTCATCAACATTACATATTTGCCTGATTTTATGATGTGACTTTAAAAAAAAAGTGTTTGCTAAGTGAAAAAATCAGACAGAGAAAGACAAACATTGTATGATTTCACTTATTTACAGAATCTAAAAAACAAATGAACAAAACATAACAAAATAGAAACAGTGTCATAGATATAGAGAACAAACAGGTGGCTGCCAGAGGGGAGAGGGGTGTGGGGGATGAGAGAAACAGAAGAGGGAGGTTAAGAGGTACAAACTTCCAGTTTCAAAACAAATGAGTCATGGGTATGACATGTACAGTGCGGAAAATATAGTCAACAATAACGTAACATCTTTGTATGGTGACTAGACTTATTGTGGTGATCATTCTGGAATATGCAGAAATACTGAAACACTATGCTGTGTAACAGGAACTAACACAGTGTTATAGGTCAATTATACTTCAAAACAAACAAACGAACTAATAGAAAAAGAGATTAGATTTGTGGTTACCAAAGATGGGGGATGGAGGGTGGGAATTGGATGAAGGGGGTCAAAAGGTACAAAGTTCCAGTTATAAAATACATACGTACTAGGGATATAGTGCACAACATGATAAATATGATCGGCACTGCTGTATGTTATAAAGTTGTTAAGAGAGGAAATCCTAACTGCTCATCGCAAGGAAAATTTTTTTTTAATTTTTCTTTTACTTTGCATCTATATGAGATGATGGATGCTCCTAAACTTACCGTGGTCGTCATATCATGATGTATGTAAGTGAAATCATTACCCTGTACACCTTAAACATATACAATGCTGTATAATTATATCTCAGTAAAACTGGAAGAAAAATATTAAATTAAATTTTTCAAAACACCAACACTTCACTACCTTTAGTGCGGTCTCATGTCACCTCTGTAAGAGTCTGGATTCAAATGGTGTATCTATTATGAACACAAATTGTGACGTGTAAAAGACGTGTCTTTGCAAATGCAGGTTTTGCCAAACGTTAGTTTCATTTCTAAGCTACCAAAAATGTTAATTCACACGAGCATCAACTTATTTTTGCTTTACTAGAGGCAATGATTTCCTCACAAGTCTAGAAAATATGTTTCTATATTGGATTAACCCTTTGAGTCACGTCAATGTGCTAAAATGACTTCAGCTGAGGATGTCTATTTCTTTTTCAGTGAGACTTTAGTGTACACAACAAATGGCCTGACATTGTTAGAAACAAGAACTTCCAAAAGGCTTAGGCGACTGATCAGTTTGGATTCTTTTTTTGTTGTGATGGCTGAAGGGATGACATCTAACATTTTATCAGAAACAAAACTACTCTCATTTGAATTTTCATTCTTAAATCATGTATTTGAAAATCCTACAAATACAAATACCCTGACAAAGGATAAAGCTTACCAATGATGTGCTACTGTAAGTCTTATTCCTCCCGAGTTTTAAAAACCAGGTATTTCAGTTCTAGGTCACTGGAGTTAGAGTCAGTGGACAGGCTAAGTCATGATCAAAACCTACTAGTATGATCTTGAACAAATCACTTAACCACTGTGAGGCTCAGTGCCCTTATCTAAAAATGAAGGGGCTCATTTGATCATTGTGGAGGTTCCTAGAAGCTTAATGTTCAATGGTTTCATATTTCTAACACATACACTATCATCTTGACATTTTCTCAGGCTACAGTTTCAAGTGAGGGCAAGCTTACAAACACCCTACCTAAGGACACTTCTAATACCCTCTTATGTCATTCAATTCCACTCAGGCCTTTTCCCGGGTAGGCATTGCCCAGCAATGGGAAACATAAAACATCTATCCTGAGTACCACCCACTGTCATATTTTAAGTCCCTGATCAGGTTAATTCACCACCCCTCCTTCTTTCTTTTTTTTTTTTTTTTTAATAAATTTATTTATTTATTTATTTATTTTATTTATTTATTGGCTGCATTGGGTCTTCGTTACTGCACATGGGCTTTCTCTAGCTGCCAAGAGAGGGGGCTACTCTTCATTGTGGTGCACAGGCTCCTCATTGCAGTGGCTTTTCTTGTTGTGGAACACGGGCTCTAGGCACATGGGCCTCAATAGTTGTGGCACACGGGCTCAATAGTTATGGCTCATGGGCTCTAGAGCACAGGCTCAATAGTTGTGGCACACGGGCTTAGTTGTTCCGTGGCATGTGGTATCTTCCCGGAGCAGGGATTGAACCCGTGTCCCCTGCATTGGCAGGCGGGTTCTTAACAACTATGCCATCTTGGAAGTTCCCCCTTTCTTTTATTTACCATGCAACTTCTCTGTTGTGAAAATGTGCCACCATATTGTGTATGTGATTTTCCAATACGCGTTGGGAAAAATAAGATTTTTTGGCCAGGTTTTAGCACTGCATTCTTTTTAACATTAAAAACTGAAAGAAAGCTACATGTTCACCAATGGAGGATGATAAAATAAGTTTAACTCAGTCCTATTATGGACAATATGCAGCAGGTAAATAAACACTATGAGACAGAGCAACATGTCTTGACATGGATGACTGATCATGAAGGCAAACTGTTGAATGAAAAAATGTGAGGAATAGAACAAATGTACTTACTATGTGATACCATCCATGTAAAAATAAAAAAATTATATGTATATATGAACATTGCACATAAAATCCATATTACTCTAAATATACAAAATTGCTAATATCTAGTACAGGGGTCAGCAAACTTTTTCTATAACAGGCAGTTAGTTAATATTTTCGGCTTTGTGGGTCACATGGTCTCTGCTGCAGATGCATGACTCAGCTATTAGAGTGTGAAAGCAACCAGAGACAATATGTAAACAAATGGGTGTGGCTGTGTTCCAATAAATCTTTATTTACAAAAACAGGCCAGGAGCTGAATTGGCCCTCAGGCTATAGTTTGCTGAGCCCTGATCTAGCATCACACTTACTAACTGATGAAAGGGTTATTTACTGGGAGGAAACCAAAACTGATGAGGAGTAGTCGAGGGGATATTTTTTCTCTAACTGCATTGTTAGATTTTGATTTTACATTGATTTTACATTCATGAATTACTTGTATAATTAAAAACATTTCAAAAGAATAAGAAAAATAATTAAAAGAATAAAAATTATTTCCCCTGCCACTTAAAGTAGCAATACTCTGATCTGACAAACTTTTCTAAGATCTTCCTAATAAATATCCCATGAAGCTATCTTCCTGCCAAGGCTTTGTTCTCTTATCAGCTCTCTGGGGCACATTAAAGTATGGCAGCCCAGAGCCTGCAGAACTAAAGGACAAAGAACACTGGGGCAGCATCCCACTCAAAAGAGCTCACGGAGCAACGAACCTCTGCAGTAAATGAGGACAAGCTGCCCTGTGTTATGTTTCCTTTTCAAATATTTTTTTTAACATCAAAAACACATTGCAGCGGAGTGAAGACTTCAGGGGCATCCTACAAAAACAGGCTGCATAATTCTGATATTGAAAGCCAGCCACGTTTTAATTAACTGCCAGTACTCAGCCACATCCTCGAGCTTGAGATAGCCAATAACAATCTTGTAATTTCTAAATGTGAATGCTACTCAGGTGGAGACCAAATAGTGAAGGTTTCAGCTTACCTCTTAAAATGTAAACATGAAATTTCAGATATCCATAGCAACCAGACCTCCCTCCACCTTAGACACTTTCTTCAAAAAAAAAAAAAAAAAGAGGAAAAAGCATTTCTGTGGTGGGTGGCATGTAGACAGTTGCCCATTAAAATGATAACATCGAAACATAAACAGCCAAACCTTTTCATCATTTATTGACAAACGACTTATAAGACTGCTAGTGAAATCCTTTAAAAAAACCTTTTCAGACATGTTGGAAATTAAGACACCAGCAGCAAGTTAAATTGACAAGTAATAACAATTAATGCCACCATAATCATTAGTAAAACACATTTAGCTATATATTTGTATGCCAATATTTAACAGCAAAACAGAATTCTAGGAATGCCATCCTGCCCAAAAGTGCCCTATCTGATTTTCACCAATTTTGCAACCAGCTCGGCTAGAGCACAGAAAAGAGTTCATGAGCCGGGAAACCGAGGTGTCCTGATTCTGAAAAACCTTGCCAGCTCTGGAAAGCAGGAGCCCTTAGTCACCGCTCTTTTCAAAGGCTGAGAAATCGGGGCTGCCTTTCCATTCATGAATTTAGCCTTCTGTCCTGTCACCCCTTCCTTGGGAAATGTTTCTTAAGAGGCAGACATTAGTATTCGATTTAGTTCACAAAATAGTTACTTTCAAGTGAAACTTCAGCGGTAGAATGGATAAGTAAACAGGCTTACACAGCGGAATACTATATAACCATGAAAGAAAATGAACCACAACCAAACACAGCAGTATGAATGAATCTCAAACATAGTGTTAAACAAAAGAGCTAGCCATGAACAAGTACATATCGTACGATTACGTCTGCAGAAAGCTCATTAACAGGCAAAACTAATCTGTGACGTTAGAAAGCGGCACAGTAGTTACCCTCGGGGGAGCAGAGACTGAAGGGGAACTTCTACGTTTCTCATTATTGTCTCCTGGTATTTCTCCTAATATTTCATCTGGAGGCTGCTTGCCGGGGTATGTTCACTTGGTAAAACTATCAAGCTGTATACTCTTGCTGTGAGCACTATTCTGTATGCTTATTCTGCTTTCAAAGAATTTATAAGAACAACAGACAATCCCAATACAACCGGTATTGAGCAGCACATGCTGCAACTAGGATAAATATAATAATCTTTATCCGCTAGAAACGTAGAGTCAAGTAGGGGAGATGCATTTAAAAAACAAAACCATACTGTTTCCTACGGCCTGGGCTATTAAAGAGTTAGGTGAAGGGCACTGTGGGAGTGATCTCCTCTGCTCTCAAGGGGAGGGGCAACCGCAGAAGGTGACACTGTGCCAAGCCTTGAGCAAGGGGCTCAGTCAGCACTGTGTAAAGGGCAAGGGCATTCTAGGCATGGGTACCACCGGTGCTCAGGGCCTGGGAGGATGACGGAAGAGCAGGATACACATCATGTCAGAAAACGACAATCACCCACCCAGGGTGCTCATCTTTATGTATGCGTAGAGTACTTCACAGTTCTTCAAGGAGCACTTTACTCATATCCAATTGCACGGCTCTCATCCTCGAAGGAGCAATATCTCTAAAGACAGCTGACTCAACTGCGCAGCACCAGTAAGTCTGGGGAAGGAAGGGAAGGAAAGGACAGATGCCAGGCTGCAAACATCAACACTCATGACAAGCGCAACAACAACGGCGATAACCGCCATTTGCGCTTCATACTTGATACGCGCAGTCTGATGCATTTAATTCTCACGCCAGTTCTGCAAGCTGGGGACTCTCATTAACTCTATTTGGTGGATGCCAAAACTGAGGCTTAGTGAGGCTTGCTAACCGCCCATGGCCAATAAGCAGCAGAGCCACTGCTGGAACCTGGTGGGTCTAGCCCTAAGGCCGGTCTGCTCAGTGAAGATCCTTGCACAGGCGCCGGCCTCGGGTGTCAGGCACCAGCTCTCTCCTTGCAGCCTGTGCAGCAGTGGGGCCCAGGGCAGGCTCAAGACAGCTGCAAATCCATCACAGTCAGGGCTGCAGCTTCTCTAGTGACCAAGTGACCACACTGGAGATACTGGGAGAGGCTAGTGGATGACCTCCTTCCTCCACATCCTCTCTTCCCATCCTTCCCAGCCTGAACAAGAGAATCAGCTTCAGTGTTCTGCTTCCTGGACCTCCCAACTGGGAGCAGGGAAAGACAGGGACTGGACACATCTCTTTCCAGCTGCTGCTCTTAACCCTCCTCAGTCTAAGATGGGGCTGATTTCCCCTCCAGGAACATTCTCACTCTCACTGTCCTCATACCCTGTTGAGGGATCCTTAATATTTGTAGCACCCTGGAAAATGTGTTTCTTGAATAGAGGTGGCTGGGAAAGGTGAAGTCTGTGAATAGCTCGGGTCTGAGCCATCTGAGAAATGACCTGAAGGAGGCTATCCGGAGACCAGAGATGAGGACTTGGCATGCTTTTGCTGAAGCTCCAATCTAGCAGTGATGACGGGGAAGGGACTGGAGTGTCGCCTGGGAAATGTCTCTAAAGAAACGTGTGCTATGCTGAGGGGGGTGCAAGGCAACATTCAAACGGAAGGCGGAAAGCTTTGCTTTCTAAGTCAGGATCTCCGTTTTCTTTGCCCCGCTTGTTTTTTCCACAAGGAGGGGTCAGATAGCA
Organism: Hippopotamus amphibius kiboko; assembly: GCF_030028045.1. Classification (NCBI taxonomy): domain Eukaryota; kingdom Metazoa; phylum Chordata; class Mammalia; order Artiodactyla; family Hippopotamidae; genus Hippopotamus; species Hippopotamus amphibius. Next base: position 59,994,964 of record NC_080189.1, on the reverse strand, counting down.
AACTGCTCAAAGCAGCCAAATGCGGCTGGGCAGGCATGGCTTCCCCCGCTCCCCACGACACAGCCCTCCTGCTATTTCAGGCCTCAGGTTCCATAAAACCGACGCCGCTGCCCTCCATCCTGGGTTGTGTGAAATTATGCGGTGGTTTGGTGAAGTCAACAAATAACTAGAATGAACCACATTTTGGGAAATAAAAAAGCAGCTGGCATGCGTTCTGGTCTTCAGAAGGCAGTAAATAAGGACAGCCACCCTCTGTTGCCTCTTATCTGTAAGCTGGCTTTTGAAAAACTTTTTATGGGGAAATGATTTCAAAAGAGCGGATACGTTGCAAAAATAAAAACAGTATAAAGAACAATCATATGCACTTTACCCAGATTCATCTACAGTTAATATTTTATCCCATTTACTTAACCATTTGTGGTGTCTCTTTTACCTCCATTCCCCCCACATACTTGTTGATGCATTTCCTAATTAAAGAGATATACTTGCACATACCACAGAGGAGCTATCAAATTCAGTCAATTTAACATTAATATAATATTTTAAATGAATACAGCATTCCTATTCAATTTTATCAGTTAGCCCAATAATGTCCTTCCAGCCCAACACAAATGCCACCTCTGCCATGATCCTACTCCTAACATTTCTCTTTCCTTTTGTGATACTTCTTTATCATGAGATGATTATTACGTCCTGCTTTGCACTGTATGGCCACTTACCTGTGCTATTAGACTGTAAGCTTCTTGAAAAAAGGGCAAATATCTATTGGATGAATTGCTAGGTGTAAATATGTGGCTGTATATATACTAATATAAGTGGCTGTAGAGTTAATTAATTTGTATTAGATGTTTTAAGACTTCAGTGATGTCATTTTTAAAAATGAACACCTTTTTGCTTCTTAGCCTAGGAAGATTCACATACAATAATAACATTTAAACAGAACTATTAAACGACGACAGTCTTTGTTCATGAGGCGAGTCTGTGGAAATATTTTTACAAAAATTTCATAGTATTGTCACATGTTGTGAGCATATGAGAGGACAGATTACAATGCCAAAGTACCACCACACGTGAAAGAAGTAGTCTGAACAGCAGGGTCCATATCTGGCTATGCATTGAGAAGTCAAAGATGGTATGACAGGGGAATGACACCAAGCAGAATCTACACTGAAAGGTGTCAGGAGGGGGCGCGTGGATCACTATGACCATGAAAGACCAAGGTCAGCAAGGTAGCTACTAAGACACCTACTAGACAGGAAAGTTGGTTTGAATCACAGTGTAATTCCTTATAACCCTCACCTGTGTTTTATCCTTACTATAATTTTATGTACTTTTTATTCATCTAACCACATATAGAGGGAGGAGGAAAACTTGAATATCCTCAAAAAGAGTTTCAGAAAACTGTCCATGACCCAAAATTGTTGTACCTTCTCCAACAGAAGGAATAAATAGATTCTTTTTGGAACCCTCGTAATTCGAACATCCAGCGATAACTACCATTAATACTTTGGTATAATCATTTCAGTCTTCCCTCTGCATATGTATAAAGCAGATATTATTTTCTCAGTATCAAATCACATCCACATGCATTTTTGTAGCCTGTTTCTTTTGTTATCTGTTTTATTTTTTCTTACGATATACTGAAAAGTATATCATAAGCTGCCATTTTTAAGCTAAATAGTGTTTCATTGTATGCAGACAACTTAATTTATGTAACTAGTTTCCAAGTAATAGATATTTCTAGGTTTTTAATTTTGAGATCAGGAAATTAAAAAAAAAAAGCAGCTGGCATCAGTTCTGGTCTTCAGAAGGCAGTAAATAAGAACTAGCTTTCCTCTGTTGCCTCTTATCTGAGAGTTGGTTTTTTAAAAATCTTCTTATTGGTAAATGATTTCAAATGACCTGATAAGTTACAAAAATAAGAACAGTACAAAGAACACCTATATGCCCTTTCCCCAGATTCTTCTATTGTTCCTATTTTAAACAACACTACAGTGAGAATTCTTGTAGTTTAGTTAAATCTTTTCTCTCATTCTTGATTACTTCCCACAGGAATAATTCCTAGAAATGAAACTGCTCACTTTGTACACTGTTTTAAAGCTCATCATGGTAAGTATTACCAGGCTGCCTTTCAGCAATATTGTGACCGTTTTAAATCCTGCAGCAAGGCCAGAGAGCCTCTTCCACTACACCATGAGGAATCACCTCTGACAATTAAATGTGTGCAACGTGGCTCCTTGTTTAAATTTGGATTTCTCTGATTCACACATCAAGTTAAACATTAAATAACTTAATTGGAAATCTGTCCTATCCTTTTATGAGTTTGGTATCAAAAATATTTAAATGATGAAAAGAAAAACTAAAGAAGATAAAATAATATTCAAAGCATATTTCAAATCCAGTAAAATGCAATTCCACCCCACGTAATGAAACAGGCATAAGAAGAAACAAGGACGGTTTGTTGCAAGTTTAAGCACAAATGTCACTTGTGAACGCAGCTCTTGCTCTGCATCTACGAAAGATCAGATCATTTTGTAAAGTGCCTGTCAAATTTTGGCCATTTTCTATCTTCTAGAGAGCTGAATGTTAAAAATCAATAGAAATGTTACAGCATTCATGCCGCCTTCAGAAGGGTTAGGCAGACTCAGGCCCGCAACATTCAAAGCCATTTCTGTTTAGAATCTTGGGAAGGAACCTATTCCAAACTTCCAGAATCACAGCTGGCAGGCTATAATTTAGAGTTGCATACAGGATAATGTGTATTAGTCCATTACTAAGCTGTAAGTTGACACCAACCTTTGGAATTGCTTTCTCAGAGGAAATGTTGAAGAACCAATGCCTCAATCATTTCCAACAGGGCTGGGAAAAACATTCAGGCAACCCATTAGATCCTTTCATCTCACATTTTGATGATTTTCATCAAACGGGAGGTGGAAAGCGGGTGATTAGACACAAATTTTCACTCTGGTGAAAATCCAAGCATGTATTTTTAAGCTCAAGACATTGATGACATATTGGCAAGTTCTTGTCCCCACTTATGTGAACCACAGCAGCCACCCAGAATATCCTAATGGCAGTGAACATGTTCATAAAGAGGGGCTGGGGAGCAGAGACAAGAGCAAATACTGCGACCCGTACCTGACAAGCAAAGGGCATTTCTGTGAATACCAACAGGAACCTTGAGTCACCAGGGATTAGGCTGGAGATCTTCAGTTGCCAAAGTCTAAGCTGAACTGCCCTCCAGCTGTGTGATGGTAGGGCTGTTCTTTGGGGATGTTTAAGGGTCTGCAGGGGTCACAGGGGTTTGGCTAAGGCCACGTTAGAGTCAACTGAGGGACTCAGAAGAGCCTGCTTTGGGACAGGTCAAAGACGTAGGCCCTGGTGCCGCCCACACCATCTGGGCTGATTCTGCCACAACTCAGGATAGGCCAGATACCCTGGCTCCAGCCACTACAAGCTGGACCACTGTGCCATACTAGCTTCCCCCATCAACCAGCTCCAAATTTTATCTATGAAAAAACAGAACTTGATCTAAACGAAGCCTTCCATCAAAATGAGCTGAAATTTAATGAACAGTGGAAAATTTTTTCTAATGTCTGACCTAAGGCATTTCTTCTTTCCACTTTCTCATCAAAAGCAGAAAAATGATGTAACTCTCTGACCCAGCACTATCCAACAGAAATATACTATAAGCCACAAAGAGAATTTTAATTTTTTAAGTAAAAATTTAAACAAAATTGGAAATAAAAAAATTGTTAATTAAAAACAAAAGATGAAATTAATTTTAATAATATAGTCTATTTAACCTAATGTATTCAGCATATTATAATTTCAATATATAACCAATATAAAATTATTGAGATAGTTTCCATCTTTCTCTCTCCAAGTCTTCAAAATCCAGTGTGTATTTTATACTTAGAGAGCATCTCAGTCTCGACTTGCTACATTTCAAGTGTTCAACAGCACCATGTGCCTAAGTGGCTACTGTATCAGAAGGAACACAGATCTAGAGATTAAAACGTGGATCAGGACTACTGAAGCAATATAAGGACAACTCAAGATGTAAAACACAGAAGACTGATCTCATGACCATTAGGCTTGCTTCATAAATGCAGCATGCAAAGAAACCTGGGGAGATGCTCTGGAAATCCTCCATTCAATGCCCACGTGTACTTTCTAACAAGTGTGATAACATCCTATCCAATGGGGAAAAATTTTCTCAACAGTAGCCCCAAAATGCAAAGCAATGAGCCTCTCCTGTTTTCCCTTGGCAAACACAGCCGTAAAGTAGTGCCCAGTATGAAGAATGTAAAGGTGAGGAACCTACAGAATTGTTCCCATGCCATCCTGGTGCCAATTCCTGACAGCCATCATGCCAACATTAAAAGTTCCTATACGTAACTGTCACGCACAGCCGGAATTTTAAAAATATATTAGCAAGTAATACTTCATTATAATCTCCCCCTTCACTCAAATGCCATTTTTACAATGTAGTTATATAATTTCCAAATGTGTGCATCTTGTTCAAGGCAATTTAAAAAATGATGAACAGATATGAGAGTTTAAATTGCCTCCGCATAATGGCATACCATTGTCTTAACTGTGTAGAGAACTTTTGCAAATAAGCTATAAAATGTTGTTATCCCACAAAAATGATTCTTCAAGCACAGTCTTCCTCCATATAACACAACCTATAATTTAGTAATAATAATAACATTTTACAAGTGGATAGTCCTTTTCTGTTTACAAAGCATGGTTTACACTGTCTCATTAAACATCATAAGAAACTCTGTGAGGCATAGATGGCAAAATAAACAAAAAACAAGTTCTTTGTCACTGGCTTTCTTTCAGCATTTTACTTCCTTTGAGTACATTGACTATTTACAAGGTCAATGTAGGGAATCTCTCTTTTTTTAAAAAAAATTGCTATCAGTGAATCTTTCGGACTGCTTGATAAGCTATGTCTTAGTAGTCATTTGGTTTTCACACTGAATAAGTTAAAGTTCTTGTCCTACTCAATCCTGGTCAAATAAATCCTACTCAAATCTCAAATAAAGCAATTCCCTTATTATTCAGTTAACTCTAATTTTTTAAAAATGATGGGCTGAAGTCGTGACCCAAACACAGATTTACCTTCAAGTCACACTATGCATAGTCCTGCCTGGTGTAGGAACAGCTAAGCCTCTGATCAATTGCTGTACCCACTCTCCTCCCCCACCCCCAGCCCCAATCAAGAAAAAAAGGTATAAAAATAAAAGGCCCCTGAAGAAATTAAAAACTCTGAAGTCAAAAGACTGACTGACTTACACTTTAAGAAAAATCTGCTATGGGATTAGAGTCAGGAGAGAGGTTTGATGAGAAGAAATAAGAAACTCAAATGGGAGTCTTTAGACACAGCAGTGCTCAAGACCTGATAAATCAATTCTTATCATCAGCAAAATGTATATATAGACTCGAAGAAGGCTTTTAAAATTATAAAATAACTCATTAAACAGCTCCACTTTTTCTAGGTATTTAAACATTTTTCAGAACCTGGAGCCCAGTTTGGCTGGATGCTGCTTTTCTACACCTAGAAATCAAAGCAGAAGATTGGAGGAAACGTGTTCGTGCATGGAGTGAAAAACAGATCATCTGGTTAATTATATATCTATCGGCTACATATGTCCCAGCTCGCTGTCTTACACACAAAAATGTGGGCAAGCCTGGGTATCTCAAAAATAGTCCCTCTTCCCCAGCATGGAAATAGGAAGAAATGAGAAGGGCCTGAACTTCATGTGTGGCTCTTACTGTCTCTTGTTATAAAGGCCACACGTGGAGGCCAGTAAGAACGACAGGCCAGGCAAGATAGGTTTTGGTTTCCTTAGTTAAACAGCTCAGTAGACTTGGAAGGTCCCTCATGCCAAAGCAAGCTAACTGATCAGTCCTACTCCAAAGAGTTTTGCCTTCTGTGTCTTATAGAAATATAAAGGTTACTCACTTTGGGGTAACATTTGAAATACATTTCAGAATAGACTAGAGCATGTTTAAGGAGGTTTTGGAATCACTGAAACCACCTTTTGACGGACTGATATTGAAAAAGAAAAGAGAAAAAATCCTGAAGAAAAATTTGATTTGCCATTTGATTTGAATGAAGATTAAAAATATAACATAGCAGCTGTTCAATTCTGTGTCATTGAAATTCCTGTTTCATATTTTTTAATTGCTACTATGAAAAATTCTTTGATTGCACTTGATGAAATTAAGTTTTGCCTTTTTAATGATTAAACAGGGGAAAATTCAAGTGTGTTCTAGTTAAGAATTTAAATTATTGTGTGTGTTTAAAACATGAAGTAAAATCTACTGGGACATTATTTCATCTCAAGGCTAGATACAATACGCAGTAATTGCACAGCACTTGCTCACCCCTGGTTCTTTCAAAATGACTAAAATATTCCTTCGAAGAATAAGGCAGCAAGGATTTACTGGGTTAAAGGAAAGGAAACTGTAGGCTCACAATACTTGTAACCGCACTGTGACAGGGTTGTGCTAGAGATGGAAAACGACATATTTGTCATCAGTTGCTGTGTGACAGCCCCCTGAGTCCCTGGTCAGTCAACACACTCATAAACACAGTGCACATTCTGCTCCTGAGATCTCATTTTGGAAGATGACCAAGGTGCCTGAAGACAAGAGGACAACCAGGGAGCCCACTGGCTGCTCAAAGGCCCCCAGATCCCATAAAGATTTTTGAGGATGAAACCCAGACCATGTGTTTCTAACTGCAGGTAGAAACACTTGTCCCAGACTGTAGCTTGAACACTAAAATGGAAACAGTGAAAGGCAGTAGCCTCTGAATACAAAGGAAGTAATGGATGTGAAAGGGGACCACTGGACCACACAAAAGAGCTCTACCAGAAAATGCCTCTTTGTCCTATAGAAGTATGGCATGTTTAAAGATCTGTAATGTATTTGAACTTTTTGCAGTCACAAGAGCACGCTTGTTATAGTTATGACATAATAAAGCCTCAAAATTTTTTGAAAGGTTTATCAACAGCCGTGATAAATCTTACATCTCTCATGAATAGCTGCAATTTGGGGATGAAAAATTCATTACTTCATCTCAAAAAGAATATATTTTACTCTCTTTTAAAAACACTGTACTTATTAATGCAAGCAAATACAGTGCAATTTTGATAAAGATTAGAGTAAACGATTTTTTTGAAGGTAGCTGTCATATTAGCAGGGATTGCGCACAGAGAATGAGAGAGACCATTTGATTATTATTATTTCTAAACCATCCACTGAAAATTATCTAACTCTTGACAGAACTCTAAAGGGGCCCCTCACCACTAAGTTACTCAGAGTTCCCACCCCTAGGGGTGGTCATGGAAGTCCTAACTATGGGGAGAAAACTTTCTCATACCTTGGGTGCCTAATAAATGCTCTCCACAAAGTAGAGTATTGAGGCTATTTATCAGCAAAGACAATCATGATATTCACAGCTCTACAAATGGCAACTTTAACAATTATAAAGATATAAAGCAGTAAAGCTTGGAGAACACATTTTCTTTCATCCAATTTGAAGTCATCCCTTAAAAATCAACCAGGAGTTAGGAAAATAGTTACACCGAGATGTAGGACTAATATATGAAAATAAGGCCTACTTTAAAAAAAAATCTTTACATTTTAGAATAGTTTCAGTTCTACAGAAAAGTTGCAAAGATAGTAGCGAGTCTTCTGTATACCCCCCATCTAATCTCTCCCATTGTTAACATCTACCGTCAGCATGTCAGCTGTCGCAACTGATGGATCCATCTCCATACTTTATCATTATCCAAAGTCCATCTTTATTCAGATCTCCTTAGTTTTTACTTGACGACCTTTTCTTTCCCAGGAGCCCATCCAGGAGACTGCGTTACATTTAGTCATCATGTCTCCTTAGGCTCCCCCAGACCGTGACAGTTTCGAAGACTTTCCTTGTTTTTAATAACCTTGAAAGTTTCGAGGAACAGTTGTCTGGTATTTTGTAGGACGCCCCTGGAATTTGTCTGATGGTTTCTTCACAATTAGACTGGGATTATGTGTTTGGGAGAGGAAGCCCACAGAAATAAAGTGCCATTCCCATATTACCATAGTGAGGGTACAGGCTATCAATACGATTTATCACTGTTGGTGTTGACCTTGATCGCCTGGCTGGGGTCCTCCCCACCCCCCACCCACCGCCCCTCTTCCACACCATACTCCCTGGAAGTTGCTGTGTGTAAAGTGCTATGAGTGAAGAGTTACGCTCTACTTCCTTGAAGATGTAGTATCTACATAAATTATTTGGGACTCTTTTCTATGAGAGATTTGTCTATTCTCCCTAATTATTTGGTTACTCCATCATTAATTTATATCATTATGGATTTGTGAATATGTATTTCATATTTTGAGTTATAATCCAATACTCAGCTTTGAGTTATGAATCCAATCCAATCCAATCCAATGATTTACTATTTATTTTGTTGCTCAAATTTTTCCAGCTTTGGCCACTGGGAGCTCTTTCCATTCCTAAATGTTGCTCCTAAATATTACTTTTCAAAAATATAACTACATCTTCTCTGTTCTCACTTACTATTTTTCCCCAAATTATATGTGGAAAGAACATGCCAATTTTCATATTAATTTTGTACTGTTTTAATTGTCAAACCCAGATTCTTAACCTTGGTATGGATGGCTCACACAAAGAGGACATCAGGCCGAGTCTGTTCCTTGGTTGGCTATCAAATTCTTGCCTAGAGCCCAACCATTCCTCAGAATAAAGACAATGGACCATTTCAGCTTTTCTTGCAACTGTCATAATTTTTTCTCTTTTACTTTGTTTTATATATTTTCCTGTGGAGTGTTGGCTATGCAAAGAAGCTGATTTTTAAATGTTTACAAATATGAAACATATAAATATGAAACCTAATTAACCCCATGTTTGTGGAATTAACCTATATTTGCAAAAACAGAATGGAAATCACATGACATTTAGAGCTGAAATTAACATGGTCTATTTCTAACTAGATAATCCAGAACTAGATTTTCTTTCCCTTTCTTTGGGGAAAGACCTCTAGGTTGATGACATTGGGTCAGTAACCAAATTCCATGTCTGGATTTTATTTTACTTCTTTGGGATAGTGTAACTTGTAGAAAATGTTATTTAGGTATTTTGGTAGAATTAGCTGCTAATTAAACAAGAAAGTATGGTCTTATACAAATTTATAAGAATATACAGTAAAATTCTGAGTTTATGATTGAGGAAAAAATCAGCCTGGTATAATTAAATTTTCATTTCATGAATATTCCTGGGTTGCCTGCACTATTCAGAAGTAACAGCTTTCTCCGTGCCCCACCACTTCATCTTCCAAGGCTAGAATAAAAAGTTTCTAAGAGCAGTCTCTTTAAGATCTCACAAGATTTAAATTCCGGTACATTGCCTATTAAGAAGGAAAAGGCATGGATTCAAGGAATTCTAGGCTGTCCCCCAAATGAAAATATTTATGATATTTGTTTAAAGGAAAAAATTTGAGAATGGGGAGATGGCAAACAAAAATTTTGTCCTAACAATAAAGAATTTAAAAGAAGCAATACAAAGGAGCATAGAGAAGAGGCAGCGCTACATAAATGTCCCCCAAGGCCTCAGAAACCTTCTATTCTCCTCTAGGAAGTGAGTTCATTCTTTTTCCTAAGGAATTTTTTCAGTCTGACTGCTTTAAAGGTGCCAACAGCAACAAACCATGACAAAAAAAGCCAACTGCTAAAAGACACAAAGACACACACACACACACACACACACACACCCCTGCTCCTGCCTTTCTCCATCCACACCTTCATAACTTCCCTCATGAACCAGAAGCTGTTTTGTCTACGCCAGGAAGGGTGGGAGCACCTCAGCACATCTCCCTTGGTTAGTAGGTGAGAGAAGAGGATGCCAAGAAAGGAAATAACCAAAAGGAAAACTACAAACCCACAGCCAAAAACGAACACCAGGGAGTGATCACTAGTGGACACTTACACCAAGGGGCAGAGGATTTATAAAACGGACTATAAGGTATGCAGAGGCATAAAGAAAATCTGGCTGGTGAAAATTAAATTAGTCAAATGACCTCTCCCTGGGAATCAATTCAGACTGATTCTCCTGTGAAACAGAAAAGTCAGGTTTTCTGCCCCCTTCTTCTTCCTTTTTTTTTTTTTTTTTTTTTTTTTTGGTTTGAAGAAAGGGAAACAGAGGCAGAAAGGTCAGCTGACCTTCTGAAGGCCACCCAGAGAGCCTCTTGGGCCTCGGCTTCTCTTTAAAATAAAGGTTTACTTTAGATACTCAAATAGACATTTTTAAACGTTGTGCAAATCCAAAACCTCAACCGCTGGTCCCATGTTTACAGTTCAGGATTATACAAATTTCCCTTGGTCCTCTGAGGCCTCATCTAAGAGACCTGATTGATGCTCTCCTGCAGCCCCAGGCCAAGGGGCAGGATGCTTCATGGAGAACACAGCCATTAGCTAATGGAAGACATTTTTCATCCTGTGGAAGGATGGGTGACAGCGGCCAGCTACAGGGCCAGCCAAAAGTGGCACCTACTAGCAATGAAGGATGGCAAGTCCCAGTGCCCACAAGGCGAAGGAAAACCACATTAAGCAAAGTTCAGGTTCACCAAGAACTTTATCAGGATGTTTTGACACTCCCTGACGCCACCGTAAAGGTGAATCGCAGATGCGATTCCCGTGGCAGTTTGATATTTTCTATTTTGCCCCAACATTTTAAATATCTTGTGAAAGGTCCTGGGTGGCTGGGGCGAGGGGAAGTTCTGCAGAAGATACCTATGTAAGTGTTGGAGGTTCTAGGATTTCTTTGTCGGAAAACCTTAGGTATAGCATTTTCTTTGGAAGGAGACTAGGGAGAGAGTTGGCTAGAAATTTTGACTTGAAACTGTGTTTGCATAGCAGTTTATAAAATACTGAGGGACTGTCAGTAGTTCATCTCAAAGGATGAAGGCTCGGTGGAGATGCAAAGGTCCCTTCCCAGATCACTTCTGAGCATGGCCGCTGTGCTTACGTTGAGGGGGTGCCCGCAGAAGACACAATGCCTCTGAGTCTACAAGAGCGTGCCCTCCTCCCACCGACTTCTCCCTACCAAGGCCTCCGACCCCCTCCCCAGTCCACACCCCGGATGGCCAAGGTGGCACGGATATTTTCTTGTCATTGTACCAGGTCAGGGGATAACTGGCAAGGCTAGTTGGAAAGTGAAAGTGTAAACAGGTTTTTATTTTCCCCTTCTTTTGGCTCTCTATGAATAGAACGTTCACATAAGAACCTCAAGCTGATGGAAAAATTAGATAATCACAGCCGGTTGCCCGGAACTCATCCTTACGGTGGGTCAGCTAAGGGCTCCGTAGATGTGTGAAGGAAAACGAATCGCTCAGTTTTATTGATGCCTTTGGGGAGATGAGATGGCAAAAGACATGAAGAAGCAATTTTGACAAATTTAAGACAGTTTTCTCATTTTGACTGCTTTGACTGAAGAAAAATAATTTCCATATATATATTTAAAAGTGCTGAAAACAGGCCGTGACCAGTTTTCTTGAAAAAGTAAGCCAGCAGCGCCCTCTGGTGGCTGTTTTTCTGTAGTGTGCAGGATCTACAACGCGGCAAAGCAGCAAAACTGGGAAATGTTCACACAGGAAAATGTTCAAGAGTATAGACATATCTTAGAAAATGACCGATACTTGCATACTGAAGGTTAACTGTGAAATCACAGCCGTTTCTAAGTGTTCAAGTAAATACCATAAGATACAGGAAAACTAGACCCTTAGAAAAGAAAATACATAAAGAAAATGTATAACAACATATTTCTAATAGAATACCAATGTCTACTGATTATTCTATCGTTTTTATAAATAAACAGATCCAAATATTAAACAAAATTTTCCCCTTTAGAGGACACTGTACAAATAAACACAGTGATATTTCTGAAATTCACATAATTTAAGCCAGTTTTTCCACTCATATTTAAGCTCTGCTTACATATTCCAGTTTCAAATTTAAGGCAAAGAAAAGCTCAGCAATCAGAAGCTTTTATTGGCAATAGAAATAAAGGCCCAAAGCCCACAGCTAACTGACTTTATGTGGGAAATATTTGATTTTGAGAAATGTTTTTATACTTGAGAAAGATAATTTTTAGTTAGAAACATTTCCATCTGTGGTTTGTTTCTTTTAAATAAATATTTTAAATACGGGGACCAGTATGACTTCTACATGTTCGTTAGGCAGTTCAGAGACAGTGTTACAGTACTGAGCATACAGTCCCAGAGACAAATCAGTTCTCAACGCGTCCAAGCCCACAGTCTTAGAGTGTGGATAACTGCCTGTTTAAGGCAAATCAATCTCCTTTCACTTTGGCGAGTTCGCTTTTCTCTGTTGTTGAACACACTAACAAACAGACTACCAAGCACAGTCTGTTTCTCTGCCTGTGAGCTGGAATGGGGGGGGAGGGGTTATTGACACATGCCAACCTAAAGCGAAGAAATATTCTAACCTAAATAAAAAGCAGACAAGTAAAAACATTCTGACTTTGTTAATGTTGGGATTTGTCTTATATAATTTTAGAGTCTTCTAAAGTGAAAAGTGACAACTTCTGATCTCATTTCATTTCAACTCTGCTCTATGAATGCACTGATCTTACTTGACTGCAAGTTGCCAGAGGCCAGCAGACAGTAGGCACCCAAGAATATACACTGAATATTCTAAAAGTTTCTCAGTTGTTAGGGAATAAAAGAATCAGTTGGTCTAACCCAGCTCCTTCAGAATGTGGCTCCTCTCAGTAGCCAATAAATTGTTTCAAAAGTAGCTTTTTCAGAAGTGGATAGAAATAAAACAAATGCTCATTAATAACTTCGGTTTTTTAAATACAGATTAAATAGAAAAATAAAAGCTTTGGAGATATACATAGGTTCAAATCCCAGCATTACAACCCTGTATAGCTATGTGACTGTGCATTTTAGTTAAACCTTTCTGATACTCTGGTGCCTGATCTGTAAACACTTGTCGGGATCTTTGTACTGGAGATATGTGTACGGCTTCTGGCACGTAAGTGTTCAATGAATGATAGCTGTTACTGTACCTATTATTATTACCTGTGTGCTCTCCTCGGCTGTCTTTGTGACTGTACCAAAATCTCACGCTTTCTGAATTAGGAAGAGCTTAATTATCTAACATGGAAGGAAATGATAGCACACGAACAGAATGCATTCACTTGTCTCATTTAGGATATAACTGAGATCATCTCGGGATCAACATATCTTGGAGGGTGACAAGTAGAAAATAAAACGCGGCAAGATTTTCCCTTGAATAAAAAATCTCATTTTGATGGAAAACAAGTGAGTCACTTCAAAAGAAGTGCACGGGTGACTTTATTTGCTCAGTTTCCTCTTTAAGATGTGATCACCAGACTTCTGGCTGCTTGAGCAAGACTGCTGTCGGCTACAAAACCATGTGCCATATATGGACACCAAGTGGGGAAAGCAGGGAGAGTGGGGGGGGGTGCAGGAACTGGGAGACGGGGATTGCCACATATACATTACTAATAAGAAAAAAAATATCAAATTGTACACTCTAAATATATGCAGTTTATTGTATGTTAACTGTATCTCAATAAAAGTTCTTAAAAAAAAAAAAAAAAACCACATGCCACAGGCAGGCACGGCCAGCACCCAGAGGAAAGACGACAGAGTAAACCTCATAGGGAATTTAAGGAAAAGAGAAATCAATGCAAACACCAATTCCTCACAGGCAGACTTCATTCTCAAATTGCACGCCAACGGAGCCACTCATAAATTATTAGGTATCTTCATTTTGAAATGCTTGTCCAACATTAACTAATTTGACCATATGATGTTTTCAAAGGGATAATTATCATTCTCATCTTACAGACTGATCATCACATTTAAAAAGGAACATCATTTCATATTATGACTAATATCATATTTGGTTGCCAATGTTATCAATAGGTGAAAATATTCTGTCTGCATACAAAAATGCCATGACGGACCCAATGGTAAGGCGTGTGCTTAGAGTTTTCTTTTTTAATTATTTGCTCCCTCTTTTATCCATAACCCACAAAAGGATTTCAAGTGGCTCATCAATAGAACTAAAATACAAAAGGATAAAATGAATAACCAGGGAAGTTCTGATGAAAGGAGATAATAAAACCATGGACAAGAACAGTAGCCACATCCTATCCAACTGCTAGATGTGGCTCAGCGCTTCCTGGTGGGTTAAGGAAATGAAAACGTGATTCATGGTGGCCGTAAGATAAAGTGTGCTTTGATTTGTCTTTTTTCCCAGGAGTGGCAGGCCGGCTGCTTCTACCCACCTTCTTACCTATCGACCCAGTGCCACCTGGGCTAACGAATATAGTTTTGGCTATGACAGACTGAAAGGCTGGCAAGTGGATCCAATGTACGATTCTGCCCCAAGTCAGAGCTTTTTGACTGGTGTGTGACTCACAAGTGTGTGGTGAGCTACTGACCTCCTCAGCCTGGGATGAAGACGGGGGTACCTCCTCCTCCCTCTACCCCAGTGTGCCACACAAATGTTGTAATTTTGATGTGAGAAATATCGGGAAACACAGCTCTAGACAACGGAGCTAATAAACCATTGCTTTATGAGTGAACAGTGTGAAAGTCAAACCAATCACCCCAAAGATCGTTTTTTGTTACTTGAATTCCCTCCCTTTCAACTTCTCACAACATAACTGCCTTACTTGGAGGCAAGGGTCAGTTTACGGAATAAAGGTCAAGGTTCAGCTTCAAAAGAACTCACAAATAATATCCATCTATGAGCCTGAAGACTCAACCATGTTAACATCTGCCTTTCCCACCCAGGATGAGTAGGCTCTGGCTACTAAACAGAGATGTAAATCATGAAAGAGATGCTAGCTCACCTTAGGGGAACAAATCAAACGAAAAGGCCCACAGAGACATATTAATAGACTATCTTTGCCAATGGGGTTACAGCATGAATAAAAGGAAATGACTTCTTTTCTACTTGCAAAAAGTTGGTTCTCATTTTATGAACGTGGGGGAGTAGCTATTTCCAAGGATGCATGAAACCAACCCATGGCCACAATACTAACACACAGGAAATCCAACTGAGTCTGTGCCCCACAGATCTCCCGGCCTCAGGATGATCCTCCCACTTTTTAGAAGCTGATCCAAAGGCAGAGGGAGGACAACAGCTGTGGGATGTTAGCCCCTGATCAGGGCTGGTGCTAATGAAAGTCTAGAGATAGACAAAGGCTGTATCTCCTGCTCCTGCCTCCAAAGCTGGCTGGCACCTCACCTCACACAGGTCCAAAGAGGAGCAAGATTGTGTGCCTGGTTAGGACAGTTCCTTCTGCTGGAGAGCTGCCTCGAGGGAGGTTGTTCTGTTGGAAGAATCTCCACAAGATCAAAACAACACTAGTCCCATTATAATGCACTCTTTACACCACTGCAATCAAGAGGCAGGAAAGATGTGCTTTCCAACCTGAGCCGCTTTCCAACCTGGGCCACTTTCCAACCTGAGCCGCTTTCCAACCTGGGCCACATGCGTGGCACACCCTTGACAGGAGGGGTTCGGTGTCACCCACAGGCAAATGTCTTCATGCTGTGGGGTACAGAACAAACCAAAGTAATGCCTTCGTTCTAAAACTGCCTTTCCACTCTCTTCTCAGCATCAGGATTTTCAAATGATGAGTGCTAAATGAGAAGCCTTAGAAACAGCTTGGAGTACATGTCCATGGAATTCGTCCTAGAAATGAGGGCTATCCTTTAGAACCTCTGAGGTTTCCTTACAGACAATTTGTAACTAGTTTCAGTGACCCTGAAACATCAACTATATATATATTATTTTTTTCTAATTTCTCTTACTGGTAGTTTAGCCCCCTCTTAAGAGTATTGGTTCTCAAAGTGAGGTCCCTAGACCAGCAGCATGAGCCCCACCTGGCAACTTAAGGGAACGTCAAAGGCTGGGACCAGCAATCTGGTTCTAACAAGGCCTCCAGGCGATTCTGATGCTCAAATTTGCTTCAGACTCTTCTTTCCTGTTTCACTTCTGGCTTCAGATTGCTTTGGTCACTGACAAGTTCAAACCTCCAAACCTGTGAGCTTTTCCTAGCTTCAAGACCCCGGCCCAGTCCTAATTTTTGACAACTGTGGGATTATCCAGTCTTGTTTGCCTGCTTTTTATACTGTGTCTGGCCCCCTTACATCTAGCTGTTGGCTGAGTTCCAGCTGTACTCAACACTTGGGTGAGATCACCTGTCCTGATGAGACCTGACTAAGGATGAACATCTGAGAGCTAGAGAAAGGGTACATCAGGTGGGGTGAATCCGGGCAGAGGCTGCGAGTCAGGAAAGGACTCGGTGCATTCAGGAGGAACAGAACAGACACCCGTGGAGATAGGTGACAGCACAGGAAAGAGAGATGAAATAAGGATGGAGAGCAAAGCTCCGATCAGGTAATACAGGCCTTGAAGGACACGGTAAGGAGCTTAGATTTGACTTTAAGGGCAACTTGAAGCCAGAGATGGGGGGCGTGGTCGGGGGTGGGTGGGTTGTGGGGTTAAGTAAGAGAGTGCTGTGATTTATTTATATTTACACAAAGCACTCCAGCTGTACCTCTCCTTCTACCAGTTCCTGATCTTTCTCCATCCTCTCTTGTTCATGGTTCAGCATCCAAATTCCTTCACATTCCAGCACAGCAGAGAAAGTGAGTGTGTCAATGTCATCCACCCTGCGTCCCCGGCTCCCGCACAGGGAGGCACGTAGAAGAGGCTCAATAAATATGCACTAAATAAACAAGCGACAAACCGAATCTGCACATATTTTGTCTTACATGCGATCTGCAATGATGAGGTTCTTACAGCCAAGGATGTGGTTAGAAAACATCCACATTCTTCCTAGAAAATACAAGTGGATATTTTTAGAGCTCAACTCCCCCCACCCCAAGTGCCTCCAGAGTTTTCAGCTGTGCTCACTTTGCTGTTTTGTTACTGAACGCCTCTCCTCCTCCCCATGAACCTTTGTCCTGCCATGCCTTCCCTTTCGTTTAGAATTGTTTTCATCCCAAGTCTCTCTGGTATGTCACCATTCTTTGCATCATCCCTCTTCTTTCTGTTCCGGTAACAACCCTACTCTTTAATTTTTGGCCCTTGCAGTCCCATAGACCTTCCCTCAACCTCTACTCCCTGTCTTATAATGCAATTTATGTCGTGTCTTAAAAGTAGTCTTTTGGGTTTTTTAAAGGTCAAGGTGCATTTTACCAGTGACTCTTGATAGTGTAGAATGCTCGTTTTCCAGCACTGCTCCACTGGGCGTCCCCTGCAGAGAGCTCTGCTCACTATGTATTTAACGCAGGCAGACACTTCCTAAGACAGATACCAGGGAGAATCCCATCTAGGAATCCTAGATTCCTGGGCTACTTAAGAACCCTCAAGGGCTGCGGATGCCCTCCCGTATCTGGGTGTGGAAGAAAACATTTCACCCCCTAAACGAGGCCAAATGACTGATCTACATCCTACAGACAGATCAGTTTAAAAATTGCTAGCAACATCAGAGTTGAAGAGTTATTTAACCAGTAACATTTAGCCATTTGGTGTACTACTTCCTTCTGCAGAAACACCATGGGTCAATTATTTTTTATTGCTTTCTGACACAAAAGGCTGCGTTAATTTCCCCCAACTCTTTTCATAATCTCTCATCGATAGTGCCCACCAATGCTGTTAAAATTTTAGATATTTAAGGTTATAATATAATAGATGCCAAATTTGTTTAGATCACTATTTGGTTGCTAAACGCTGAAATGTGGAAAAATAACTTACTGAACTAGAGTTTTCCATGATATAGTCCTATAAACAAATACTCTTATTGTTTTAGGAATCTATACACAAAAGTATATATATATTCATATTAAAACTTCAGAGGAATTATCAGAAACACCCTCTCCCTGTGTGTGGTTGCTTTAACAACGTTGGAGAACACTACATTATTTTCTTCCTTAAAAACAAGATACTCATAGACTGTTTAACTGAACTGACTCGGCACCATTTTGTATTTATTAAAATATAAGTTACAGGAAGTAAAAAGTATTCAACCATTACAAAAATCTCCATATCACATTTAGTTGACTTTTTTTACTTGCGTATTTTTCAAGGCTGTTTTCATTCCTTTTTTTTACCCTTCATCTTAAGCATATCTTCTTTAAAAACAAAACTGAACTCAGTTTGCCTATGCTTTTCTAATTTTCCATTCTGATAATTCTCTTAAACCATATTTACTGAGTGTTGAATATATAAAACACTTCCTAGGACAAAAAGTTAAATAAGACACATTTTTCCTCAAGTAGCCTACATTCTAGTTAAAAATTCATAGAACAAGAACCCAACTGACATAGTCATGGTGAGAGCCAGAGAACAGGGACATGAACTCGGACTAGAGAGGGCTAAGAAATCCACGTGAGGAGATGGGTCTTCAGCTTTGAGCGGTGGAATGAGCAGAGTTGGGGATGATTCAACATCAGAGGGAAAAGCATTTGAAGACCAGGGAACAGCAAGACCACAGGCATTGGAAAAAGAATATATGTCAATTTGAGTGAGGAGACCAGACTAGCTGGAGCCAAGGGCTCACGTGTGGGAATTAAGGGGAAGTTAGCCAGGCAGACTGCAGAAGGTTTTGCGTATCAGCTTACTCCCCTGGAAGACAGAAGCCTTGACATTTTTTCTCAAAATGCACAGAGTCATTCTGGGAATCATGATAGCTTATGAAAGCACTCATTACATGACCTTAACTCATCAGAAAGTCACTTACGTAACCTCATGAGAATAGTGTCCCCTGAAACACTAAGACATGGGGTGAGAATATGTGCTTATATCCAAATATTTTCCACTGTTCTTGCATTACCTGAGAAGGATGGGACAAGATAAAGCAAGTAGCTCCGAGATCAACAGCCCTGTCTCTGACGGAGCTGCAGATTTCAAAGGAGATGCTCCACAAGCAGATCTCAGTAAGGAAGCTGGGAAGCACAGCTGCTTGGAGAGCTTAAGTGATTTAGCTTAATTCCTCTGTAAACTGTATTTTAAATGACTATGAAACCACATTTCTGTGACTGGTATTGTTTAAAGGGATGGAAGCCCAGCTAAAATGCTTTGGTTTTCTTTCATAAATATTCAGGCTTATTCTACTGAGACTTCCTCCTTCCCCCCCCGCCACCCCTTCGCAGTCTCTGAGAATCAGCCCCTTGCAAGTCACAGAAAGACTGGGTTGCCTACTGTATGTCTTAAGGGCTCTGTGTTTGGCATACGTATCTTATTTTCTTGGAGATCTAGTGGACTGTGCTCTTTCACATGGCTAATAAGAACAAATTCATCTCACCCTGATTTCCAAAAAGATACATGTTACCCTGCACCCCCCCCACCCAAATATAAGCATAAAGCTTAAAGGTCTGTTTCTTACATGTTATAGAATATAGCAACCCTGACTCTCAGTTTTACACTGAAGAAAAAAGTCCATTCTAGGAATACGCAGAAGTAGAAGATAAATCCTTCACCATGATCAGAGACCCACTGTGAGCATATGGTGGAAAACCTCTAAAGGAAGTGTTTTTAAAACCATCAGAAACTTTTGAGTAAAAAAGAAGAGCTACATCTGTGTGAAAAAACAGGAAAAGGCATCAATAAGAACTGAGCTTCTCACTCTATGTCAAGTGATCAAGACCTTTCACCTACCCCTCATTTAATTTTCACAGTTATCATATGCAGTTTTCCCACTTACAAATGCGAAAACTATAGCTCAAGGAAGGAGATTAACTAACACGCAGATTAAGACATAAGAAGATTAAAGGACAGTATATTAATATTGAAGTGAGTGGTGCAGACTACAAAGTGATCTAGTTGAGAGGAAGGAGAGTTCCTTTTACATTGGGCTCGTCAGTGGAGAGGTCAAAGCAAAGGTGCGATTGGGCTTAACCTTGGAGGACGGGCAAAATTTTCACCCGCTCACAATGCTGGCAGGATGATGAAATGTCATCCATGAAAAGGAAAAAGCTTGAACACAATGGAGCATTATCAGAGCCCAATCCCAATATCTGCCCCCAAGAAAGACAAAGCCCCCAGAGAATGACTCGGGCAATAAAGTGGAAGATAAATCCTTCACATGATCAGGAACTCCACATGAGTGAGTGAGGCACAAGTCAGACCAGAAAAAGAGCCAATACTAGAACGAATCTCCAAATCTATAGTTGATAAGCTTGGGAGAACAAGAAAGTGGCCTCTTTAAGAAAAAGGGCCCAGAGAGTACAGGCCTGCAGCTGAGTAGGTCTACAACTCAAATTACAGAACCCTGTCAGCACTCAAGAGTTTTAAATCCTGGGAGCTATCCAAGGTACTGACGGATTCCATCCCAATTTCTGACCCAGTGGGCCAAGGTCGGTCCTAGTGTTTCTGCACATGTAACACATGAACCTCTTTACTTCAACCACTCTCATGCTAACTGCTATTTGTAACTTCAGTTACTTTCCAAGCCAACTAACACCTTGTTTGTTGCCTGCTATGGTTTATAACTCAAGGCCATCAACTTTACACTCCCATTGTCAATCCACCAGGTAAAAAAATAGTGGGAGCATTATAAACAAAAACAGCATTTTAAACAAAGGCCAGAAACAATAAATTGACCTATTTGTTTAAACTATTTACTTTTATAGGGAAACTATAGAAATGAGCCTTGAAATGTAGGCTGAAACTAGCTTATGGAAAGTGTTAATTTCAATAAGAAATGTTGGCTTGTCACAAGCAATAGGCAATTTCAAAGTTCTGAAAGCTATTGAATATGACACCGATGTGAAAAAAAAGTGTTGGGGAAATCAATGTGAAAGAATCATGCCAATGGATCAAAAAGGAAAGATTCAAGAGGTAGGCAAATAGCTCCTTCTTTGGACTGAAATACTTTTTAGAATACATAACTTAAAAAGTCTTTTCAGGGATTTAGGATTTCAAGAAAATGATTTTCCAAAAATTCAAGATCATATTGCATTCTTCCATGTACAAAAAGTATATTCCTGAATCTAAATCTAGTTAGACTTAATCAACTTTTAAATGCAAAAAGAATGGTCTTCTGTTGTGCCCTGTGCCTGTCAATGACTGATAATGCATCTTTTCATCTTCCAGTCTCCTGCCATTTTTATTATAACCTAACCAATTTCTCAATGCTGGATATCAGTCGTTACTTTTTGAAAAATTCACCCCAGGCAAAGCACATTACTTCTGGCTCATTGCTGTATATTCTTGAAACATTACTTCTTCTTCTGTCCAGCAGTCCATCGGGCAGTTGCTGTTAAACCCTGCTGCCTCCATCTTCCATAGATGACCAAGGAAAGAGGACCTAGGTGAGGATCAAGCGCCTGAGGTCTGGCTACCATCCAGGTCCTTGTTAACAGGACTTTGGAAACAATGTACTGTGGATTCTGTGATGCTGATGACACTGTACCATAAGGTAGTTGCCAGATTTGGGGCAGCCTAAGTCCTATATATACCTTAAAGTAAAGGGCTAACCAAACCCAGTTATCAGCTGAATAATATCTATGTCTCCAACATAGCAAGGCAAAACTGGATTTAACACTTTTTATTCTAGCCACAAAATGTTGCCAATCTGTCAACACATCCCCAGGACACCACTGCTGCCACTCTCCAACTGCCTTTGTTTTTAGGAAATTTGGTCGTTGCTTTCTGCCCTAAGCTAAATTCTCCCACAGAAGCAGCCACTACTGCCTTGCATTCTGTCATTCAACTAACTGCCCCTTGCCGAGAATGCATATTCCCATTCTTTGGAGGAAAACAAAGAATTCAAATTCCGCCTCTAATATTATTGGTTGTGCCCTTGGATAGGCTAGGCAACCTCACTAAGCCTCAGGTTCCCTATCTGTCAAAGAGGAGCAATCAGCCTTACCTCACAGAGTTGATGCATAGATAAAATCAAATAAGGGATACAAAGCACTTACCAAGATCTGGAAAAGGGAAGCACTCAATAAACTGTGAATTATGGTGGGAATGAAAGGATATTATATCATTTCTTGCTCTGACAGAACATTCACATGAAAGCCAGGTTTCCATGGGCTGCAAAACTTTACACTTGTCTCTCCTCTAGTCTGCCTGTCTGTGGTTCCACCTTCTATCGTAGTTCTCTATCTTTTCTTTGTCTTTACTTCATCTGGGCTCCAGTCCTTGGCATGGGTTACTCCTCAGCCAGAACTAAGTATGATGAGCCTTGCCGCTCTCTGCTGGGGGTAGATAAGAATGCTTCAGAAAATACAAGCTGCCTCACTCTTCAAAATGAACACTTTTCTGTACAGGTTTGAAGCATCAAGGTAAAATAGGGCAAAGTACTTTGGAAAGATGAGAGTTTGAATGAAACTCAAAAAGTGTGAAAATGGGAGAAGACAGATATGTTCTTCTTTCCCACCTTCAATAGACTTACTACCAAAACACTCTGAATTATCCCACACTTCACGTTTCTTCTTTGTGGGGGTACAGGTAGCAAAGAATACCTGCTACCAAGATACGGCTGTGGAATATTTTAATTTTGTATAGTACAAAAGGGGTTGCGCCACTGGGATACCTCATGCCTGTTAACAATTTCACAATGTTCAGGACATTGATGAAGGTCCCCAAGTCAGCCTGGAAACAGTCAGTGCTTTTTTATAAACAGAAACACTGAACCAACTAGAAAGATAGCTTTCATACTGTTCTCCAGGAAGGAACGGTGGGGTAAAATTTTCAAATGTGAATTCAACCAAACTGAAATAAGATGGCTCATTGTTTGAATAAACTGAGGGCATGCAGCTGGGTTTTTCCTTGGCAGTAATTCTAATAGCCTGAATAAAGAACATGCTGAATGACCTACTTTGGGGAGAAAGCCCTTAGAATATTTCCTCAGGAGGAGGAGACAAGTGGATTTAAAACACATCATGTTTTCAGAGGACTACGTTTCCCCTGCATGGAGTATAAATATTACTTTTAAAATGCCACGTTTCTTAAAATGCGATGGTTTCCCCAATATATAAAATGAATGTCAACAAGATGCCTGTCAAGCACAGCTATAACATACTGCTTAACAGACCACACTAAGAACATGCACCTATTAGTCTCAGTTCTCCTAATGAAAGGAACTAAGGACACTGCATAAATTCGTCAACACACGTTTCATTTCTCCAGCGGCCATGTGCTGTAGAACGTCATGTTAACAAGAAGAGATGCTAACAAGAAGCTAAAACCAGAGTAGCAAATGGGGCATTTAAAACATATATAAGCATCCCGGCCTTCACAAAGAAAGGAGCTATTTGGGGGGGAACGAAATGGATCCCCAGACAGACATATTTTAGGTTAGCATTCCATGTATTTTTCTACATGATAACCATGTCAGTTCTTCTCAATGGCAGAAAAATATTCTGTGAGAGCACAAGGGGCCAGCACGCATGTATCCCCCGGACTCCTATTCTACACACAATCATTTGCTGGGGAAGGGTAAAAGGCAGCCACCTGAATTTCACCAACTTTCTTTGGTCGCTGTAGGGCCATTTTCAAATACTAATATTTGCATTCAGCGGCTAAAGAAACCAAAGATTGCACTATGTGTTCTAAACCAACCACCTGGAAGCCTGTGTGGATTCGGAGAAGCTGGCCATTTTATGCACTGGTCCCCCATGGCTGGAGGACCAGTCTAGGATCTCACTGCTTACTCTCCCAAATGCTCACCAGGGAGATCAGTCCTCATTGTTCACTGAGGCCAAATCTATTCAGCAGTAATTTCTGGTATAAATTCAGAACGAAAAAATGATTGGTCTTTTAGCCCAAATCATCCAGGTGCTTAAGTAACCCTGAAGCAGATGGTGGCCCTCATCTAACTATGCAAGGCTTCATTCACCCACTCATGTCCTCCAGATTCCACAGCCTCCATAAAAATGAGGAAGCTCTATCAGTCAGCAACTCTGTTGCAGAGAATGGAATATCTTCAAAATGGTATCTTTTGTCAATTACAGTCAGCTTCCTATTAAAAGGAGGATATGGGGTCCCTACAAAGGCAACGTAATAAAAAGAGTTCAAGAGCGACTGCTTGATGAGGGGTGGGGGCTGCCTGGAAAAGTGTATAAACTATTCTTAAAATGAGATGACCTGTTGAACTTATGGGCTATTAGAAGTGATGTTTAGTATACATCCTGCTTCAACCTGAAGACTATATAGTATAGCTTTCCTTCGTTTGTTATTAATTATTCTTTTATACGGTAAATGAAACAGCAAACAGATGCAACAATACACCCTATTAAACATTCAGAGAACTCTCTCCCTTTGACTACAGGCTGTAGAAGACCTCAGGCTCCAGGAAACGAGTCTGATCTTGGCCCGGCACTCCACAGGCAGTCAAAGTTGGTCTGAACAGGTTCCAAAAGAACTTTGCTCCAACCCAGCTGGGCATTGGTCAATTACTGCAGAGCATCATTTACGCTGAAAGGGATAGTTATCTAGGCCTAAAATCAGCTAGAAATGGAGTTGCTGCCATGTCAGCAGTCTGCCTTTCCCGGAGGCTCCAACACACTTAGCCTGGCTCCTTTGTCACCAGTCATTTGCATCCAAGCTGATGTGGTTGCTTAAAAAGAGAGGATGCCAAATTTATTTACTGTTTATTTTATTTACTTTATTTCTTTTTCTCCCTCCTCTACATCCAAGAAACAACTAAAGAGGAAATTAAAGACTCTTAACATTTAATATACTTATACCAGTTTAAAATGGGGAAAATAATACACCCAGTTTCTCTGGAGGGACCTGGAGTATAACCTGAAGTATAAACTGATATCATTTTAACAACCTACAGCTCATTGCCTATATGTTTACAATGAAATTCCCATGGAAGATACATGGTATGTATCTTCCCAATAAAAACTTTTCATTCAATTTTTACTAGGATTTCTTTCAGAAATGGAGGATGGATGACAATGAGTAAATACCATAGAACCTCCTTTCCAAATAAACCAGGACTTTACGAAAAGCCCAAGTCTGTTTGGGGATGAAAACCCTTGTATTTTTCCTGCTCTGATATCATTCAAAATGAGTTTTACTGGTGAGTGGATAGCTTCCATGAGGCAACCATTTTCCACACAGATATCCAATTCCAAATCTCCTTAGCAATGACCTCAGCTTGACTCCAAATTTCACTGTACACATCTAACCTCAAGTGCAGCTACTCCAGCAAACCTCAGGTTGTCCTTATTTTGCTTTCTAAAGCAGTGTGTGTATTGTAACTGGTCCATGATGATGGTGATTATTATATTAATAAAGCTACTGTTCCCTGGAGATGCGGCTTTGTGGTTTCCAAAGAGCCTTCTACCCTAGCCAAGAAGGAGGCAAAATTCTTGTATGGGTTGTTTTGCAATGGTTTGTGGCAAAGAACAGCAGAATGTCATAAGAAGGAAACAAGAATTAAAAGGGAGGGGATATTTGAAGAAAAACACAAACTAGGATTCCTTTTCAGTGGTGTGCTGAACCCAGGCTGTGGAGTACTACTAGAAGTAAAGTAGGATGACCCTCCCAATTCATGCAGCCTCAGGCACCCTCAATAGATGAACTTCCCAAGCTTGTGTCCAGAGAAGGCAATGGAAATGCATCTGCACATTCTTTCCAGATCTTTGACAGGGCAAAATCACGTGCTCCGTGGAACAGATATATCCTGTGTACATAACACAGATGAGCCCTTACCATGATAATATCTATCATTTACCTGCTATTTCTGCAAGCTGTTCTAAAATCAGGAACTTTTGAGAATAAGAAAGTGAGCAAGATGTAGAGGTAGAATAGAGGTCAGATAATAACGAGGAGTTAGAAATATCTGGGGGATATTCATAGGAAAAGCAGAATATTCAGAACTTGCTCTGAGGAAAATAAAAACAGTGATGTAATTTTTCTTCCCTCTGCCCTGAATATTCTAACACGCTGAAGACCTCAGATGAAAGTGGTGATCTGTAACACACTCCACATGTCAGGTTATCCTTACCTGTGATTTTCTTTTGTGTGTGGATAATTTATATTCTATACTTCTTGATAGTGGACATCAAAACATATTACATTGGATTTTAAAGAATAAGCTGTGTGTTTCTTCTGATATACTTTTACAAAAACAGACAGGAAAAAGGCAAGCCAAAATAAGCTTTTTTTCTAGTCTCTCAGAAGTGAACTACCATGGGAGAAGAAATGCCTTAAGCATGATAGCAAACAGAAGCAGATACCAAGAGCACATCTCCAATAACAGTCATCTAACTTTTAGCCAGTAATTTCATTTGTTCTTCTTTGCTAGGTTACTTTAAATTGTAAGTGATTTTTTTTTTCTTGGCTGCACCCCGTGGCATGTGGAATCTTAGTGCGCCGACCAGGGATCAAACCCGCACCCCCTGCATGGGAAACTTGGAGTCTTAAGCACCGGACCGCCAGAGAAGTCCCCATAAATTTTAAGTGATTTTTGTCTAGATTATTAGATGTCAGTGTTTAAAGACAATTAATATTTAATGATGGAATAAAATCAAAAATTTAGTTACAAGCTTTTCTTGTTGATGTTTAATATAAATTGTACACTAGCCAAATAGTATACTATCAAGTGATTTTATGATGGAGACCAATTTTGGGGAAAAAAGAGAAAACTATACCTTTTTCTTCTTACCG
Source organism: Hippopotamus amphibius kiboko (assembly GCF_030028045.1). Classification (NCBI taxonomy): domain Eukaryota; kingdom Metazoa; phylum Chordata; class Mammalia; order Artiodactyla; family Hippopotamidae; genus Hippopotamus; species Hippopotamus amphibius. The sequence goes on along the minus strand of NC_080189.1, from coordinate 59,968,231 downwards.
TTGATCCCCTTCACCCCTGTCTCCCACCTTTGGCAACCACCAATCTGTTCTCTGTATCTATGAGCTTGGTTTTTTGCTTTTTTCCTTTAAAAAGTTCACACATAAGAGAGGTCATATAGTATTTGTCTTTCTCTGTCTGACTTATTTAGCATAATGCCCTCAAAGTCCATCCATGTTGTTGTGGATGGCAAGATTTCATTCTTTTTTTTTTAATGGCTAAATAATATTCCATTATTCATATATATTGTGATATATATTCATATATATGTAATTGTGATATATATAGCACAATTTATTAATTCATCCATCAATAAACACTTAGGTTGTTTCCATATCTTGACTATTGTAAATAATACTGCAATGAACATGGGGGTGGGGCATATATCTTTTCAAGTTAGTGTTTTTGTTTTCTTTGGATATACACCCAGAAGTGGAATTGCTAGGTCATATGGAAGTTCTGTTTTTAATTTTTCAAGGAACCTCCATATTGTTCTCCATAGTGGCTGCACCAATTTACATTACCGCCAACAGTGCACAAGGGTTCCCTTTTCTTCACATCCTAACATTTGTTATTTCTTGTCTTTTTGACAATAGCCATCCTAACAGGTGTGAGGTGATATCTCATTGTGGTTTTGATTTGCCTTTCCCTGATGATTAGTGATATTGAGCATCTTTTCATTACATGTTAACCACCTGTATGTCTTCTTTGGAAAAATGTCTATCCACATCTGCCTGTTTTTTAAAATCAGATTGCTTTTCTGCTATTGAGTTGTACGAGTTCTTTATGTTTTAGATATCAGCCCCTTATCAGATATAAGATTTGCAAATATTTTATCCTATTCAGTATGTTGCCTTTTCATTTTGTTCATGATTTCCTTTACTATGCAGAATATTTTTAGTATAATACAGTCTCATTTGTTTAATTTTGCTTTTGTTACTTTTGATTTTAGTATTAGAGTAAGAAAATCATCATCAAGATCTATGTCAAGGAGCTTTACTGCCTGTTTTCTTCTAATTGACCATATATTTGTGAGTTTATTTCTGAGTTCTCTATTCTGTTCCACTGACCTATGTGCCTGTTTTTTATACCAACACCATACTGTTTTGATTCCTATAGATTTGTAATATAGTTTGAAATCAGGGAGTGTGATGCTTTCAGTTTTGTTCTTCTTTCTCAATATTGCTTTGGCAATTCAGAATCTTTTGTGGTTCCATATAAATTTTAGGATTATTTGTTCTAATTCTGTGAAAAATGCCATTGGAATTTTGATAAGGATTGCACTCAATCTATAGATTGCTTTGGGTAGTATGGACATTACAACAATACTAATTCTTCCAATTCATGTGTACAGAATATCTTTCCATTTATTTGTGTCTTCTTTGATTTCTTTTATTAATGTCTTGTAGTTTTCAATATACAGGTCTTTCATGTCCTTGGATAAATTTTATCCCTAGGTTTTTATACTTTTTGATGCAATTGTAAATGGGATTTTCTTAACTCTTCTTTCTGATAGTCTGTTATTAGTGTATAGAAATGCAACAGGTTTTTGTGTATAGATTTTGTATCCTGCAACTTTTCTGAATTAATTTATTAGTTCTAACTAATGGAGTCTTTTTAAAATGGAGTCTTTAGAGTCATATATATATATATATACATATATATATATATCATGTTATCTGCAGCATGGTGACAGTTTTACTCCTTTCTTTCCAATTGGATGCCTTTTATTTCTTTCTTGCCTAACTGCTCTGGCAAGGACTTCCAATATTATGTTGAATAAAAATGGCAAGAGTGGCCATCCTTGTCTTGTTTCTGGTCTTACAGGAAAAGCTTTCAGCTTTTCACCATTGAGTATGATGTTGACTTCTCATATAATGTAGATGTGTCATATAGGACCTTTATTATGTTGAAGTATTGCCTCTATATCCACTTTGTTGAGAGTGTTTATCATAAATGGATATTGAATGCTGTCAAGTGCTTTTTTGCATCTATTGAGATGATCATATGATTTTTAATCCTTCATTTTGTTAATGTGGTGTATCACTTTGACTGATTTGTGGATGTTGAATCATCCTTGCCTACCTGTGATTTTTCAATTGGTTTGTTGAAATGTGCCTAAGAGAACAATGTGCCTAAGAGAACAGTTTTGCTCTCCCCACCAACTGTTGTTCCCATATTCATTTTTCAAGTATTGTTAGAGAGCCTTAAATTTACAAATTAAAAGCATCCTGAATGATTTCTGGCTTGGTGGGATCAACATATCAGACTCAGCACTCTGGAGTGGAAGAAGCCTAGGATTCAATCTCAAGGGTGCCTGGTGTGTGGAGAGGCTGACATCAGACATTCACATAAATTTAGCTGAAGAGTAACCAACAGAAGATTCTGATTTAATAGACCAAGGAGGGATCCAGGAATCAGGTTTTCATTTTTAAACCTCCCTTTTTTCTTCTAATGTGCCAGCAGGGTTGGGATCCCTTTTTCAGAGGATGGTTGCTATGCTGGGGAGTCTGTGCCTCCAGATAAAACATGGTCCCTTCTCCATCATTCTGACACTCTAGAAGTCCAAAGGAGTTCATTCATTTATTTAATGTATATTAACTGAGTGTTATAATTTGTAAGGCACTGTCCTAAGTGATACAAGTAAGCAATGAACAAAACAAAGTCCCAGACTTTGGAAGGTAAAATTTTTACATCCTTGGAAGGTAAAATATTTTAAAAGTGCCTGGAGAATCACAAATTTAAAAGCCTACCTTAACTTGGGGACAAAAAAAAATGCATATTTGTAGCCAGACTGTTTTCAATAGGGAATAATTTTTTTAAAGAGATTCCCATTCCCAGGAAGAAATCTTAGGACCTAATGACCAGGATAAAAAAAATAGTCCTTATTGTTCAAGGCATTGAATTTAATCAATCTCTTCAATTCCATGAAAGTTTTTCTCTTTTACCCACCTCAATATGAAAGTAGTCATTTTAAAAAGAAGATACACTCACAAATTAGAAGTAAATAAATAATTCATTCTGTGTAATCTCAGACTGAGGCAAGTCAGGGATTCTTTCCTTTGCAAAAGCAGAATTTTTTGGATTTTTCTTCCAGATGTAAAATAAAACAACAACAAAGCACAATGTAGACCCTTCCACTGCCTACTGTTTAACCCACACCCTGAATTTTTGTACCTGTCTTGGTTCACAGACCTGTGAGCAAGTGCCTGCTAGGGTATAGTATAGAACTACTCATTCTTCACATACAATCACCCCAAGATGTTATACGTAAATAGCTCATGAGTCACAGCAAAGATGGAGAAATGGGTTTAGGAAAATTCAAGAATTTTAGTCATGTTATCTAAATCAGGGACAGATCAGAAATATCACAGAGTCTAAGAACAAGAATCCAAACTCAACAGTGAGACCATCAATTGAAAACTCTGTGGGACATCCTAAATTAACACAAAACTCAGAGCCCCCAGCAGGTGGCCAAGTTTGACATTCAAATCATTAACATTTTGTACGTGGAGTTTTACTAGGACAGGTTTACCACATGATGGACAATCTGTGTATATCTGCAGATGGATGCGTGGCCGTCAGATCTGCGTGGAGAGGGTAATTCTCAGCAATCTCCACCTGACTGTTGGTGAAGGCAATGTCCAATCAAAGTTCAGCACTCCGCGAATAAATGAGTTGCTTTGACAGGAAATTCCAACAGCAATTTTAATTCTGATCAGGCTCCAGGAAATGGAAAGAATAAAAACACATCAATTATAGTGACAGGAAGTTTTAAATCACATGGAGAGCAGCTGCTGCCAAAAGATGTGTCTGCCAGCTTTGTTAAGGAGCCTGGTATTTTGGTGTGACCAAAATTTTACACCAAAATGTTATAGGCTGACATCACCACCTAATTGCACGTTATCTCTCTACAAGGGTAAAGAAAATGACACGCTACTGAAAGCATATTATTATTACAGGGGGAAAATATCAACTCAACTGTAAGGGTTTGGAACGCGTTTAAAAAAAAAATGAACACATACAAATATATTCCACTGCACAGAAAGCAGATTTGCCTGACAATTAAGTCACAACTGTCCACAGCTAATTAAAATCTTATTTAATCAACACTCAGGGATGAGTACTCATTTCATTTCATGACAAAGGACTAGATTCTTCTTTCCTGCCCTTTGGGTCGCCTTTCTCTTTATAGTATATTTCTTAATACTTTTAATCTAGGTCGTAAGGAAAGGATGCAGAGAAGGAATCACGAGCAAGAAACAAGTCAACACAGAGGGGTCGACCCATACAGCTTGTGGAGGGAGGGGGAGAGGTGATTTTCTACACAGTATATAGAACAGGCTCTATTTTCAAAACAGTTGTAACTCAGTCACTCTAGACAAATTATAACATAAATTCATTTTCCTAGGATTTATAAAGTGCCTTTCTATAAAGTTCAAAGGGGGCTCAGAACTTTCTCTGGTTTGCTGCCTTTCCTGCTTCCTGCTTGGGAACCTGGGGATAGATGTTAATGACTGTGTGCTCATAAACGGCCCATGGAAGAGGTTATAACTCAAATTCTACTTTTCCTCACCCAATTAAAGGCTTCCCTTTTTCCTAAAATTTCAAAGACTGGCATATTCTTCCCTTTTTAACTGATAACATCCTGGTGTAGCCACCTCCACTGATAACATGGAAAAGTTACAGATTTTCCATGTTGGTCTTACAAGTTAGAAGCAATGGCATCAAACACATATCTCAAAGTCCAACTTCTAAGTAATTTTCAACACTCTCAGTATGTTATACCAATACAGTCAGTACACATGGCAATATTCACTAACATGTGATGCATGTCAGGTTTTCGAAATTTAAAAATAAGCTCTTCAGTTGGATACAAACAAAGCAGCTTTCACTTTTAAGCTTTTGTGGGAGGCTAAATAGAACAAACAGAATTGATGGGAAAGATTGTGGATTGATCTTCTCAGCTCTTGGAGAGTAGGTACAGTAACTTACGGCCACTGGTAGTACCCACAACATGTAGCAACACCATGAAATAATAAGCAACTTGCTTTCTGATCTCTCGCTGGCCTTTCCTGTGTTTGTTTACGGACACATGATTTAGTGGGAAAAGTAGGAGATCCTGATTCAGACTGAGCTGTGTGGGAACCCAGTTCCAAGTGTTCAGTTGCTGTGTAACTTCAGGCAAATTTCTTGTTTTCTCTTTGTCAGCTATCTCATTTGAAAGTGGGAATAGCAATGGTATTTAACTCATAAGGTTGCTGTGAGGATTAAATGAAACATTGCATTTAAAGTACTGAGTATGTATGAGTTGACATATAGCAAGTATGCCATTCGATGATATTATCACACATTATTATTAATGTGGATATTAATAATCCGGTCCAGTTTACCTCCTTACCTCATATTTTGCCATGAGGTTTATGATGTTCTCTAACTGGCAACATGTCTCCATGAAGACGTTCCTTTTAGCTAAAATGACACTGGTTTAGGGCTCAGAGCTCTTCACTGGGCAATTCTTAGCCAACGGTCTTCCTGTTCTAGCCTCATCTAAATTCCCCATATGCTGTGCCTGGAACTGCCAGAGAAAGCAGCCCTCTCCAGTTAGCAAACCGTTGCCAGCCCAGCTTCCCTGTGGCCGCCCAGCTTCGGCTATAATTAGCGCTGCAGCCAAGACTTCATAGACTGCGGAGGTTTAGTGCCTTCTGCTGGCTCTTCTAGCAAATAACTGCCCTACCAAGGGGAGAGTGGAGAAGATGGCTCCTCTGGCCTCCCTCTCTAGCGGACTCTGAACTTGCAGTCCTTCTCCAGGGCCGGCCAGCCCTAATTTCCTTATGAATCCCTCAGGTCACAACTAGAATAAGATAGGACTCTTACATTATTATTACCTAGAAGAAGCTCTGACGAAATGGTCACTAACTAGAAGAAGAGGCATACTTGTACACCCTAAGCTTGTAGTGCTGAAAACTGGGGGTTTCCAAGGATGCTGGGTCTGGATGGATAAGAAACAGGCAGGTGATTACAACATGCTAAATAGCAAATTTCTTCACGTGTGGCAGCAGAAGACAAAACCCCAGGGGTTCATCAGACATTCTACACTGTTTGGCAAATGGTTATCCACAGAGGCACCAAATAAATTTTCATTTTACTTCAAAAATCTTTATTTCAACCCTTCACAGGGCAGACTGCTTCAAGAGATTCCAAACCCAATTCTCCAGGTCCCAACCCAGTCAGCACATTGCTGTTTCATTTAATATTTTTGTTTCCTGTTCTTGCCACTTGGCTTTGTTTGACATCTGTCTATATTAACTATATTCTCCGTTGACATTACTAGCTTTGGCAGGTCAAAGAAACAAATCCTTTGAGTCTGGCTGTGCTATTCTTCGGTATTTCCTAGATCTCTAGGTTTTGCCCCATCAGCAGTCTTTGATACCTAAATCTGTATGCTTGGAAGCTGACATTCATGGAGTGCCAGCGATGTGATGGACGCTGGACAAAAACAGGAATAAGGCTCATGTTCTTAGCTAAGCCAATTTATGAGACTCTAAAGCCCAGGCAACATTTCTTATTACACTGTACTTTAAAGGAGTTACTGGGAGTGATGTTTCCTATGTGTCGTTTTTAAAGTCTTAAAGGACAAGACATTTACAAACCCAACTGTCTCAACCCAAAGGACCCTTTCATACAGTATCATTGATACTTCTCCTAAACAGACATCATGTACTTCCCCATCCTTCCCTTCCGATTATAAAACCAGGGGAAAGGATCAAGAAATGAACAAGACTTTCTCGTGTCATAAGTCCATTCTGTAAGTGCTCTTTAATACACTCCCTTGTATATAGTTCTCCAATTATCTTCATATAATAGGTGAATTTTTCCTCTGAAAATCACAGCGCTTAAGGATGAATAAAGGTAAGTTACTTTGGAAATTAGCCTGCGATGAGAGAATTCTAAAACATTCTAGTGTTTAGTAGCCAAAACCAGGAAGTTATTTTTTAACCCTCGCTTTTCAAAACTCACTATGCCAAAATATGTAAAGAATTATTAAGAAACTAAGAAAAGGTGAGACAAATTTAAGAACTTTCAAGACTATGTTTCTCTCTGTTTGTTTCTCTTACTTTACTACTGGTTTTGATTTTTCCTCCCACCAAATATGAAATGGTAAAATAAGCTTTCTGAATAGCTATTCCTTTTTGAAGTGCACCATCTGTATTAGTTTGCTAGGGATGCCACACCAGAACACCACAGACTGAGTGGCTTAAACAAAGAAATTTATTTCCTCGCAGTTCTGGAGGCCAGACGTCCAAGATCGAGGTGTCAGCAGGGTTCGTGTTTTCTGAGGCCTCTCTCCTTGCCTTGTAGATGACTGTCTTCTCCCAGTATCTTCCCCTGGTCTCCCTTCTGTGCGTGTCTGTGTCCAAATGTCTTCTTCAAGTACGCTATTGAATTAGGGTCACCCCAATGACCTTGTTTTAATTTAACTGCTTCTTTAAACATCCTATCTCCAAATACAGTCACATTCTGAGGTTCTGGGGGTTAGGTGATTTCAATATCTGAATTTTGAGGGTGACACAATGTAGCTCATAACACCCATTAAAAAATCTTTCTCAACCTGGTGTACCCCCCCAAAAAAAAATAAATAAAAATAAAAAAAAATAAAAAAATAAAAAATCTTTCTCAGGTGTACCTTCTATTACATTATAGATTTTGTTTCTTAAAACTATGTTCAGGTAGAAGTTTAATAAACCAGAAGATCTCAACCTAGCAGCATCTACTTCACCAGAGAACTTGTTACAAATGCAAATTTAGGGAACACACCTCAAACCTCTAAATCAGAAATTCTGAAGAGGGTAGGGGCTGGGCAACCTGGGTATTCACATACCCTCCAGGTAATTCGGATGTATGCTAAAGTTTGAGAACCACAGGAATTAACCAAATGACAATTTAAACATAAGAAGTATTTTGAATGGAATACTGCGGTAGGTTGTTTTGGTTTTGTTTTGGTTTGTTTGTTTGTTTGTTTTGTAAAGCAAAGACCCCTTTTTAAAATGTGAATCATCACCTGCTAATTTTGGATTTTTGGAAATTCTGAATTTTAATACTAGCTTTTTTTTATAGGACTGCATATCAGTATTTCACTTCACGAAGTCTAATGTTCATTCCTGGCAATTATTTTTAAGTATATACATACATATACTTAAAAATAATTGCAATATATATATAAATATGTATGTGAATATATATACTGCTAACACGTATCTGTAGCTTATTAATTTCTACTAGGTTCACTAGTTACTGTCTCTCGTGTTCTGTTTCTATTTATTCAGGTCAAACTCCAATTATAGCTCCCTCCAACTACTTCTCCCAAGCATTTCTCATTCCTTGAAAGGCGATCTCCCATGCTGAACTGAGCACCGATCAAAATTCCTTACATCATATTACCTCAGAATTACCAAAATTACAGATTTAAGTGGAGGCCCTTCCAGTTTTTTCCTCTTACATTCTAGAATTACAAATCAGTTCAATTGAGAAGACAGATGCTTTTCTAGCTATTTTGTGCCCAGGAATAGAAAAATTACTTCTAACAGCTACTAAGTCATGTTTTGATTGTTGTTGTTTTAGTCCTAAATATTTCAGCAGCAAATAATGAAACATAAGAAACTCAGAGGTGGCCCATTGAAATGAATTTTATCCCTTTTGCAGACAACCAGGTCTTTGGAAATTTTTGTCCAAGAAAAATTATATTTTGGCAAAACACTCACATAAAACACACACACACACACTCTCTCTCTCTCTCTTACTCACTCATACCTGCATGTGAGCACTTTTCTTCTGTGAGTTACCAGTGGACAATGGCAGAGTCACTATTCTTTTATCATCTAGTCAAACTGGAAATTCATACTTTTCTTACTAATAACAGAAGCACCTTTAATGTGATTTTACTTTTTACTTAAAAAGATTTAATCATCCAAATGATAGGTGCTGTGCTTTATTAGTCTTTAGACTGATGATATTTTCATGAAGGCATTCAACCTAAACAGAGTTGGGTGTTCTAAAGCTATGCGAGCATGGCAGAAAGAAAAATGAAATATTAGTGAACAGCAAACAGGGCCACTGTCATCACTGCATGTTGAGTTAGGAAGATTTATCCTCTAGAACAGTAACTCTTAACAAGTCAATGGATCATAGATGTGTACCTTTGATACTCTAATTAAAACCATGGAACCGTTCCTGAGAATAACGCACCAGGCCCATACACCATTCTAAATAACATATCAGGGGCCTGCAGACTATAAAATAAAACTCTTACTGTTATGGTACAGACCTTGAGTCTAGTCTTAGACTCAATGCAGACGTCATCAGAAATGGGAGGATGATATTAACTTTTTTCTCCAAGGATCCGTGTTAAGATTTTTTGTAATATTTGAAATACATGTATTTAATTTTTTATTAAGACTTCAGTGCAAAGAAATCAGTAAAACCTAGTTTCTGATCATGAGGAAGGGTGATAGGAGGTTTTGATAGGAAATATAGATAGTATAATAGGGGCACAAGCACATTTTGCAAAGAGTTTAAACATTGTCATTCCAATAAAGGAGACAGAGGGTAAGAAAAGCTTCAAGGCATTACAGAGGGGCCTTACAGGAGGGGAAGAATTTAAAAGATGTAGTTGGTCAGAGGAGGTGGAAGGGAAGAAGAGAGAAAAGGTATTTCAAGGAGAAGGAAAAAACCTCTGTAAAAACACTTAGGAGACTGAAATAGTTTTCAGAATCTCCTTTGATTAGAGCAGTGATCCTTAATCCCAACTGTGCATTCTAATTACCCGGAGAGATTTTAAGACCCCACCCTAGACCAATTAAGTCAGGATTCCTGGGGGTGAAGTCCAGACGTGTGAATATTTTTTTTTTTTTTTTTTTTTTTTTGGCACACGGGCTTAGTTGCTCCGTGGCATGTGGGATCTTCCTGCAGCTGGGATCGAACCCGTGACCTCTGCATTGGCAGGCGGATTCTTAACCACTGCGCCACCTAGGAAGCCCACGTGTGAATATTTTTAAAGCTCCCCACACGATTCTAATATGCAGCCAGGGTTAGGAACCCCTGGACCAGCGCATGGAGACTGAGTTGTGGAGGGTGCGAGAGGAGACTAAGTAAGTTAGTGTCATATTCTGGAGGGCCCCTATGCTCACAAGGCATTCTGCACATAGCCAGAAGCCATGGAAAGTTTTTAGGCAGGGAGGTGGCACGATCAGAGCTGTCTTGTTGAATTAGGTTTTGTTGAAAGCTGCCCTGTTACATACATTCAACACATACAGACTGAGTAAATAGCAATGGGCACTGACTCTCTCCTCCATGTCTAGTTTCCATGGAAACAGAATACCATCACTCATAAAGGGCATGTTTCCCACTTGTTCTTTATGATTCTTGCTGTTCTCTTCCGTATGTTCTTCAGTGAGACTGAGGTATCTTTTTGCCTATCGTGCCTCAATTGTCTGGAGTTGCCTCAACCTTTTCTTCTACTTTGCCTCCTTGGCAAGGGTTTGTGCAGTCAGTCAAGCAGCACTGTTGGTCAATTCACTAAAGTCAAAATAAGACAACCCTGAAAGTGCCTTGAAAAAAAATGTGTTTTCTTCAAAAGGAAAGAGGCTGTTTGGTTTGAGGCAGAGTGGTATCATGAGAAGGGCAGAGTGTGAATCCTGGCTTGGTTATTTGTCCTCAAGTTAAGCTCTCTGAATCTTAGTTACTTTGTAAAACGTAGACTAATGCAATCCATTTGGCAGAGGAGGGAGGACTGTAGAGGAAATATGTGGACAGCATGTCACGCTTAGCAAGTAACAGGAGCTCAATAAATGGTAGCTGCTATTATTAATTAATGTCACCCAAATCTTAAAAGTAGGATTCATAATATGACTTCTGAAAGCTCACCTTTCTTCAGAGAAATTATTTTCATAAAAATTAGGGGACAAAAAAATGAAGTGCAAGGAATAAATATTTTTTAATGTCTTTCTTCCTATAACTCAACGACATTTTTGAAAGAGATACGGCTATCTAAAATGATTCTAGTTTTGAGAGGCTAAGACCAGGTGTATGTCTCAAAACAAAAATTCTAAAATAACACATCTGGAGAAAATAAAGGGGCTCTAGAAGTGAAAGGATATTTGGTGATACTGAATAAATATGTGAAATATTTCATGGAAACATTAAGACATCTAGTTAGAATGTGTGCAAATGGTAATTTTTAAGCTATGCTTTATGAATAGTGATAACAAGTATTGTAACAAGCATTTTGCATGGAATTTTATTTTTATATGAATTACATTTGATATTCTCTACAACCCTATGAGGTTTCTTTACTTGGAGAAACTGAAGCTCAGAGAAGTAACAGAGGACAGCGCTGTGCATGCAGCCTGTAAGCTGTTTTTGCCTCTATTATCCTTTTAGCCTCTCTTCCCTGTTCATGCCTATTGTCCACTTCATTGACTTCTCAAGAAATCACAGCCCCCCTTTCCCATGGCCATGGAACCACTTCCTCTCTGCAATCTTACCAAGTCTTCTAACTGCGGCCCCTACTGGGTTCTACAAAATCATCAAGACATTTTGTTATGTATTTAATAGAGATGATATAAAAGACTGCATTCCTCAGTAGCAATTTACCATTTTAAAGGACTAAATGTGGGGGAACAATGGGTCGAGATGAGTGCTCTTCCCTGCCTTTCTCTTATCATTACCATCAAAAATCAATTTCCAGAATCAGAATTTGAGTCTATTCAATCAGAGGGTTTCACTGACACCCTCCATAATATTTTATTAAACAATTCATTCTTCAGAAGTAAGAAAATGCAGATGTCTTTATATTTTAAAAAGACATTAAACATACAAAAAAAGACTAAGTTCTATTGTTGAAAATCTTCCAACACTATATTTAAAATTGATGCTGAGAACCTTCTTTATACATAATTCTTGTTTGTTAGGGGAGATTCACTGAAACCACTTGGCCAAATGAACTAAATTTTAAGAGGAAATTCCATAATGGCCTATATTTTTTTTTACATACTTCAAAGAATAATACATAGCGCAGATCTCCCAAAGTGTTGCCAGATTTGAATTTCTTAAAAATCTTTTACTGCCAACATATTGCTGGTGTTGAAACACAACCCATGTCTCCCACAGCTTCAACAAACATATTTAACACACTTATGCATACATTAGTTAGTGTAAACATGACTCACTTAAGTAGAAAGCATTTTTTTTTAATTTTAATATTTCATCACCATGTCATTCCACAGAAACTACCTTGGGGCTACTATGAAGCAGTTTCAAACATCTCTCATATAAAACATCATTACACATTAGCAGAAACTCCATTCAGTCAAGAAGAATGGCATACTGGCCACAGGCAACTCTATAAGCTGCATGCAGTTTTAATTAAATTCATTAGAAATGCTGTGTCTCTCAGTAGATTTGAGGGCAGATAGAACCACTTAACAACAGCCAAGACCTAATCCAGTTTGTCAAAACTAATAGTAATACAAATGCAATTTCTCACACAGGGACACATCCCGAAAGTTCACAAACGAGCAATTGTGATGCTATTTTTTAAAGTAATATTTATAAATTATTGCACGATGTTGCCAGCCTCAGACAATGGTTGTAATGTCTAATTCCAATGAGCTGATAAAAGGGTGCGATTAATAAAAAGGCACACTTTGGGCAACTGACATAACTAATTGATCACGTAATTTGAGTAAAAATACAAGATTTCACTAGGAAACCCGGACAGGGATGAAATCACTCAATTTTCCAAAAGCCAGAAGGCCTTGAAAAAAGAGGAGACCACAGAACACTTTTATGTCTAACCAAAACCAAATAAAATGATCCCAACTTACAAATAGGCTTCAGATGATATAATGTGACGAGAGATTTCAACGATGTAGGCAAACCTTTCATTTTCTTACCCAAATATGCCAAGCCAAAGATTACCAAAATAGAGAGGGAGGGGAAAAGTCCCATTTCCTCAGTCTCTGTAAGAGGGGCAAGGAACATGTTCCCCTCCTTTTTAAGTTTCACCGTACCTCACTAAAATAATGCTCAACGTAACACTTGGATCTCAAGATCTGGGTTAAATTAAAACAAAATAAGATAAAATGGAGCCAGATGACCATGAATTTACCTAGGCTGACACGTCTCGTAATGCTTACTGGAAGATGCATCACCACCAGCCCACCCGAGAATCCCTCCGGCAGCCAAAATCACTGCTTGTCTGGAGCACCTGAAGATGATTGGGACACTATATAATTCTGCTAAATGACTCTGCTGAGGTTACCACTGTATATGAACTGAGAAGAGACGGAAACAGCTGCTCAAACTCTCTACTCAGGTGCTTTAAGAAATATGGAATCTCTCTCTGTCCTCTTTTTCTTGGGAAAACAGGCACATCCCCAAACTCATCATTATTAAGAAATACCCCATTTTGGCTAGAACACAGTCCAGGTCCATCTTAGGAGGGGAAAATTGGTATCCCATATATATTTTCTCAAGCCTCCAGCAGCAAAATCAATCTCTGTCACTGAAATCATAGTTTAAGGAAAGGCACTGTCCAATCATTTTCTCATTTCATCTGCAGAACATCCTCTCAAGGAACGGGCTGAAAGGAGATATAACTTTTGTGATGTCTAAGCAAATCAAATTGGTGCTTCAAGGGAAGGAGGATGGTTTTGTCAGTAGAGGCTACCATGGAGAAAATAGGAATGGAAGGAAATTTCAATGATATCCCTGAAGATAGGAAAACACATGCCAGTGTGGGTGTCCTCAGTCAGAGCAAGTATGGAACCAATGGGAAGTATGAGATCAGTAATGCGCAAAACAGATCCTACCCTCTGTGAACCGTTAATAAATTGCAAACTCATGCACATTTCATCATATTCGTATACAGTTCATCATATTCTGTGTCTTGCCTTGGAGCTAATATTATCCAGTGCACCACGCATGCATGACCATATGCCTGTCCCCAGGTGCTTACTTTATCAAGGAAGCAGGAATGGGCTGCCAGGGCCTGCCACATGACACTAGAGAACAATCAAGTAGAGACGATTAAAAGTTATCCTCACTTTCTTTGAGCCATCCGTTCAATCCTTCTTCCCAGTAGCAGCAAAAAGCATATCGACAACACCCTGAGCCTGCAGTATGCCAAACTCACAGTGAGAACAGCCACTTGCTCTATTCACCACAAGGAAACAAATTTCACACTACTAGTTTCAGGCTGTTAAATGAGACTGACTATTCTCTCATGGTCCAAAAATGACCTTATTTTATGAAATGGAAAGCTTTTCCATCAGATACATGTTTTCCTGCAACAAAATCATCTGAATTGTTACCATAATTGGAATCCTGTGCTGACAATTTTATAGGAAATCTTATTCCACGTTAGGACTCTGTGATAATACTGATCACGGTTTTGTGTTGTTGTTCGCTTGTTTCTTTAACAAGTCATCAAGCATAACAATCTCCCCGGATCCCTGCCCTCAAAACCCACTGTCTAATTTGCAGTTAGTCCTACCACACTGGTCCAGCACTGACACACATTTATGGAGAATTAAAAGGAGTTCAGGGCCTAACATTAAGTTGACTTTATTACTGGTTCCACTCTGACCTTGAGAGTCACTTCTATAGATGAACTCTTTCCTCGTAGCTAGAATATAAACCTCTTCCCTTAACATCAGTTACTCTTTTTTTGGCCAACTACCTAGGGTCATTAATATTATTTTCAGTACTGTGATCTCTCCAGAACTGATATCTTGCCATGATTTTCCTAATACTTGTTGAGCTTCTCAGAGGACTAAATAAATTGCACCCAAGTGAGAAATAAGGCAAAGATAAAAATGGAGCAAGGCCAAAGTAACACTTTCATCACTGATAAAGACTGAGTGAGTGAGAAAGCTTACTGAGAAAGCCAAATGGACCTGCTAATTGATTTCCTGAATTAGGCAGATTTACCCACCCACTTACCGGTAAGATCAGACTTGAAAAGGCCTCCCCAGCTGAGTGTGACTTGAGTATGACTAAAGGCCCAGAGGATCAACAGGTAACTTGTATGCTACAGGCATGCTCGCTCTCCTAAGAAAAGAGTGGAGCTGGCTTGAAACAAGTCACTATACCTCCGCTGGGGATGAAGGCTGGTGCGGGGGGGAGGGGTGCGTGGAGTGAATAAAGGGGCGGCAAGAGGCCAGGAGAATTACACTAACTGAACTTCACATAGAAGGAAACATCATCTGTGGGCAGGAAATGCGTTCAGTTGATGGAATTATCTTACTACGTGGGAGGCTTGGGTTAGATTTTCAGGCTATGTACCCAGATGATGGGGTCTTGAAGGGTCAGATTACTAGCACCACTCTTTCCTGTCCAAGTTCTGAATTAATTGAAAAATAAGATCAAAGACAAAACAAATGAAGGCTAAACTATCGCCATTAAGTCTGATAAAGGACATGTTGGCAATTGTAATCGACTGTGAAAGGTGTAACTTGCTGCACCTTTTCCCCAGATTCTGGACCCTGGTACAGTTCACATGTGACAGAGCAAACACTCTTACTTATGTCACTACCTCTAACTGGTCCTAGGATGACAGTAGAAGGAAAAGGCCAAATTTCCCATGCAAAGGACCACTGATAAATTAGTTCCATCCAATTAAGAAATGTTGGCCAATTATTGTCCACCAATCTTCCTACAATTCTGCCTCTATTAGGAGAAGAAAAGAAAGGCACAAGAATCAGGAGTTTTGAGGGCAACTCTTTCTTCCTGGAAACCAGAAGGGAAAGGTAGGCATTTCTTTCATATAGTACCTCCCTCCCATGAAGCGCAGGTCATATGGTTGAATTTCAAGTGGATGTCCCAGGTTTAAACCCCTTGGCCTGTCTAAAAGGTATGGGGACCACATGGAACTCTCTTGCCCCCATTTCCATTGCCCTCGGCTAGTTATTTGTTTACAATTTTCTTTCTTGCTTTATGCCACAAGAGCTGACCATGCTTCTCTTTCTACTTTTTGGTCACTTACTCTACTTTTGCTGTTCCTCTTCCCTGAAATTATTTTTCACTTCCTTACTATTTCCCAAATAAAAGTCTCCTTTTAAGAGTTTTAATGCTAGTTACTGTGGACTATAGAAAATTAGCAAAGAAAAATAATGGACATTGGAGAATTTCTTTAAATAACAAAGTACTCGTTATTCTGTAGTCTATATATAATAAAATACATTACTCAGCCGTAAAAAGGAACGCAATTGGGACATCTGTAGAGACACGTGTGGACCTAGAGACTGTCATACAGAGTGTAGTGAGTCAGAAAGAGAAAAACAAATATCATATATTAACACATATATGCAGAATATAGAAAAATGGTACAAATCAACCGGTTTGCAAGGCAGAAATAGAGACACGGATATAGAGGACAAACATATGGACACCAGATGGGGAAAGTGGGGGGGGTGGGGGGGTGTTGGGGTGAGATGAATTGGGAGATTGGGATTCCCACATTTACATTACTAATAAGAAAAAAATATCAAATTGTACAATTTAAATATATGCAGTTTATTGTATGTCCAAAAAAATAAAGTTACTAAAGTAAAAAAATATATAAATAACAACTTTGAGATTTTCATTGCCCCAGTCCTGACAATCCCTAAAGATAACTTCAACCAGCGTTTGCTAACCAAAGGCATTCTTGCTTCCCATCTCATGCCCATGTAAGACATCTTAAGCTGAGATGAGGCAGAATGGAGTCTCAGAATCCTTCTCAACACAGCAATCCACTTAGTCACTACCACTAAATTTCAGTTGACTTTTAAGGTAAAATGTATTTCTATTTTGGATAACCTCATACTGTCATTTTACAAGAACTTATCACCTCCCTTCGGATTCTTGACACTATGCTACTTTCACATGCCGTATTTTCTGCCACCTTAGGATTTTCTCCATTCCTCCCCCCTCCCCCCAATACTTTCCCAATACCTTTCTCTACTGCAAACGACATTTTTTCTTGGTGCTATAGTCCATTCTGGGCCATCTCTTTGCAGGCCACTGCATTCTTTCTTTTGGTTGTAATTTGCTTGCCTGTACTGCTACTGTATTCTGCTGTCACACACACTTGTCCAGTGTTTGTATCCCCTCAGCCAGGACCCCCATGGGTCCATATCTGGCAGGTCTGGTTTCATCAAGGTGCCCATGCTCATCTCCATCCCACCACTCACTAATATGCTATAGTGGGATTTATAGCTGACATTTTATTTTTGTTTTCTATATGTCTTATGTCTTTTTTTGTTCTATTATTCTTTTATAATTTTCTTTTACATTAAGTGAATATTTTCAAACATAACACCTTAATTTTTAATAATTTTTTCACTAAATTTTTTAAAAGTTATTTCCTTAGTGGTTGCTCTAGGGCTTACCACATACATCTTACCTTATCAGAGTCTGTTTCAGATTTATACTAACAATTTCAACGAAATATAGAAATGTTATACCCATATAGCTCTATTTCCTTTCCCCTTTCAATGCTATTATTGTTATATATATATATCTATATATGTTACAAAGCCAATAATGCATTGTTACAATTATTACTTCACATGATTTTATGTATTTTAAAGAAGTTGAGAGGAGAGCAATTATATACTTAAAGCTTTTGTTATTTAGCCTTCCTATTTGGTTCTCTTCATTTGCTCATCTGGATTCAAGTCACCATTTGTAATTATTTCCTTACACCAAATGCAGCTTTGTGCTATCCACTTCCTTTGTGTTGTTACTAGTAAATATATTGCATATCCATACATTATATGCTCAGCAATACAGTTATATACATAGTGCTTTAGAAAATGCTATTTAAATCAGCTAATGAAGAAAAAGAAAAAGGAAGTATGCATCTGCACTGTCTTTTATGGTTACATAATTATCTTCACTTGTGCTCTCGGTTTTTTCCTGTGAATTTCAATTACTATCTGGGGCCACTTGCCTCTAACCTGAAGAATTTCCTTTTGTGTTTCTTATAAGGTGGGTCTGCTAGCAGCAAATTCTCTCATTGCTTGTTTATTTGGGAATGTCTTTATTTCACCTTCATTTTTTGAAAGAAAGCTTTGCTAGGTTCACATTTATTGGTTGACAGTTTTTTCTTTGAGAGCTTTAAATATGTTATCCCACTGTCTTCTGGCTGCCTTGCTTTCTGATGAGAAGTCAGTTGTTAATCTTATTTGGTCTCTTGTAAGTAAAAATTCATTTTTCCCTTTCTGCTTTCAGTATTTATACTATGATCTGTCTTTTCTAGAACTCTTTACATTTATCCTGCTTTTAGTTTGTTGAGACTCTTGGGTTTATGGATTAAAGTGTTTATCAAATTTCAGAAGTTTTCAAACATTTTTTTAAGCTCTTTATTGGCATATAATTGCTGTACACTCTTGTACCAGTTTTTCAGGTACACCAAAGTCAATCAGCTGTATTTATACACATATCCCCATATTCCCTCCCTCCCACCA
This sequence comes from Hippopotamus amphibius kiboko, assembly GCF_030028045.1. NCBI lineage: Eukaryota > Metazoa > Chordata > Mammalia > Artiodactyla > Hippopotamidae > Hippopotamus > Hippopotamus amphibius. The sequence goes on along the minus strand of NC_080189.1, from coordinate 59,949,721 downwards.
ATCCCCCCCACTCTCCCTGTCCCAGCCCTCTAAGGCATCACCCACCATGGAGTTGATCTCCCTTTGTTATACAGCAACTTCCCACTGGCCATCTATTTTACAGTTGGTAGTATATATATGTCTATGCTACTCTCTCACTTCGTCCCAGCTTCCCCTTCACCCCCTGCCCCCCCCCACCCCGTGTCCTCCAGTCCATCTCTGCATCTGCATCCTTATTCTTGCCTTGTCACTGGCAATTATTTCTTAGAATATTGTTTCTACTCCTCTCTCTCACCTCTCCTTCCAGCACTCCCAGTACATGAATGCTGAGTCACCTAATCCCACACTTCTCTGAGGATCTCTTCACTTTTCTTTTTTCCTGTTGTGCCCTCTAATGAATCTTTCTTTTCAGTTTTTTTGTACTTTCCAAATCCAGAATTTACATTTGGTTCTTTTTTTTTTTTTAATAATTTCTATCTCTTTATTGATATTCTCAATTTAATGAAATATTGAAGTTTTTCATCTGTTTTCACAGGCAGGTTCTTTTGCCTTGTGACACTGGCTCTTTTAGGTAATACACTGTGCTGAGTCTGGGTATTGGTTGATCTCCTGAGGGGGTTGGTTACTGTTTATTTGCTTGTTTATGTGTTCACCAACTGGGTTATTTTGGTGAAGCCTGGTCTCTCCCCTCACCGCACAGTGTAAGGCTCTGATACTGCTCCTCGTGTGGTGCAGCCCTGGGCATCTGCACAGCCACCCTGGGAGCACAGTCTTCTGCAGTCCCTTTAACTGTCCCTGTCCTTGACCATACCCAGCAGTTAAGTGCCATTAACTGCTGGCCGACTGCTCTACTGTTGTCAACAGTGCCCTGGGGCACAAATTTCTCTTTTAATTGATCCAATTAAAAACTCGGACTCCTTGATAGAGATAGTTTTTGAGTTGGGTTTTCTGAGATTTGTCTGATCTCAGGAAGGCTCTTCTTAGTTATCTGTTTCCCTGGCTCTGTCAAGTAAACTAGCTGGCCTATGACTTAGCTTGTATCTCCTATGCATTGTTTTGAGGATGTCCTTAGGCTTGAATAACCCAAAGTCTGTTGCAAATGAAGTCAGCTCCTTTGGGAAGAGATTCTGACCTCTCTGTTTTATGGCCTACTTCTTCCTCTGGGCCAAAGCTCTGGAGCTGGAGGAGGGGACAGTGGCACACTTCTGAGTAACACCTGCGCTTTGGGAGCTGGGTGCTTGGCAGAGTGGGGTTCTGTCACAGCCACTCATCTACTTGGCCTGCCTCTCCCTGAATGAACCTCTGCTTTACACGTGAGCTGGAGTGAGGGTGATTAGAGCCCCTAGCAATATTTTTAGCACGCTGTCCCCAAGGTAAAGTCCCTATCTCTCAAGTCTGGGCTAGGCTAAAGAAGACAATATCCACCTCTCAGCTGCACTTGCTTGAAGCTTAGGCTCTGTAATGGGTATCTGGGGGCAGAAACAGAGATGCTAAAGTCCCGTCCCTCCCAGGAAGATATAGTAGCCCTCCAACTTGGAGCTGGGAGGAGGGGCAGCTCTGTATTCTTTTTTTGCATTCATTTGAAGTTGCGTTTGCTTCAAGCTGAACTGGGAAGAGGGAGGATAGGAGTAGGCTGTGGTTCCAACACCACAGACTCTTCCTGTTCTTACCAAGTTTTAGTAAGTTTTCTTAAATGTTTTTTTCATTTGTTGTATGCCCTCTGTATCATTTCCAGAGACTTTAGTTTTTTTTGTTGTTGTTTTGTTTTTGTAATGATTTTCACCAATTTTACTGGGAAGCAGACCCACAGAGCTCCCCACCTTGCCATGCTGGAAATGGAAACTTTATATACTTCTTGACTTAGTCAACATACCAATTGTATTTCTCCAGGGAATAAAAGGCTTGTTATACACTGTAATGTTCTTTAATCAGGAGTGATGCACAAAAACAATATCCTCTTCATTTTGATGAGCGATAAGAGTTATGTTTGAAAAGTATTAATGTGCTTTTCTATTTTTCTTTCTGAACATAATAACCTCCAGTCTAGCCTACCTAGGACACTCATTTGCTAGTAGAGACTTTAGAATTTGATGCAGAAGAATGAAAAAAAAACGGCTAAGGTAACATTCTCAAAAAACTTCTAAAAAAACTGGATTTTGGAACCCCACAGTAAAATGAGAGTCAGGATTAACTGAGGGAAAAAAGGCATGCCAAATTTCTTTTCCTTACCATTCAGAATATATATAAAAAAAACACCCAAAACCCTAAAGATCACTCCTTCTGTCCACTTCTTTCCCCAATCTATGGGGAAGTTAAATATGGAAGTTTATTTTTAGATAAGTGGTAAAAAAAAGGAGCATTTAGGGAGAAGAAGAAGAAGAAGAGAGAAGTTTCAGATATATCTGGGTTTCCACTTTCTGAGGAGAAGCATCGGGAGGGATGGAGTGTTAATAAACCAAGAAGGAAGACGAGCACAGGGACCACTGAACCATATTCCTTATTTGGGAACCTACAAGAGACCACGATGCAGCAGGTCTCATCCACCATAAGGCAACAACTCAGCCTCACTGGTGGTGGTTGGCATAAGATGGAGAGAAGAACCAGTGAGTGCTCCTAAGCCTCCATCAGATCATCTGAGGCACGGACACTCAACGGAGAGTCAGTCTGCCACAGGGTCTGCTGTGGTGAGTAAAAGGACTACACGGCCTGGGCTGGAGACAGACTTCTAGGCCAGGGGTTGAATAGATGTCAGGACACTGACTCAAGTTCTGGAGATAATGAAAGCTGAGAAGAGACAAAGTCATCAAGAGCAAAATGGCCCATGCCTCCTGCAGACATTGCCAAGCCGAAAGAACAGACACAAGTTCACCAGCTCCATGCTGTAGCTCTGGGTGCCAGTGCCCAGGTGGACAAAGAGCAAGGCAGAGGGGAGCACATGTCAGCCAGCATATTGTCAAGGACTGGACCTAGGCCAGAGTTCCTCTCAGCCCTCCCTACTCCACCACGGCTATGAGATCATGTAACCTCATTTCTCTCTCCTCCACAGTTTGGCCATGATTCCAGGGAGAAGAGCAGGTGACAGTGAGATTCTATGAGGGTTGGAGCATTTCCACTCAATTTTAACTAAACATACCCACTGAGACTGTTTGCAATAAGAGACTGCACTAAGGTTTATTTCATACCTTTTTTTCTACTTTCCCCTAATAGCCAATAGTATTATGGACAGCTGAAGACAAAATAAAGGGGTTGCATTGTCTTTGCACTTCTGATTTGTAATTTGAGTCAATTCTGTAGCAATACTGCAAGTACAATAATGTTTATGAGTGTCCTGGGCACATAATACATAAAGTTTTTCTCTTTATCTCCCCTTTTTACTTCTCAACAGAGTGGGCACTTTTCAAATATGTGTGTATATACATAGACTGTCCAATATCCAAACACTCTCTCTTAGAGGAGAGTGTTCCAAAATAGATCAAAGTCAAGTCATGGCCTCCCCCTAACATTATGGAAGCCAGGCTGGGCAGTTATTCCTCTGCCTGCCTCTCACAGCTAATTCAGCACATATAACCTAGGCTCACCAAGTGCACCCCTTAAAGCTCAAGGAAGAGACATCAAGGTGCAGGGAGAAGTAGAGGTTTTCAACAGAATTTAAATCCCAAGCGTAACAGTGAGTGCCCAATGACAGGAAGTCCAGGAGGTCCAGGTTGCCTTATCAAGCTGACCAAGTTCAGTGGCATCATCTCGCTGTGTTAGCTGCTGTCTCTGTCGGCTCAGGCTGCCACAGCAAAACGCCATAGACGGAGCAGCTTAAACAACAGAAATTTATTTTCTCACAGTTCTGGAGGCTGGGAAGCCCAAGATCAAGTTACCAGCTGACTGAGTTTCTCATGAGAGGCCTCTTCCTGGCTTGCAGAGGCCTCCCCACTGTCCTCACATGGCCTTTGCTTGGTGCGTGCACATGGAGAGAGAGAGAAACAGATCTCCCTCCCTTATACTCCTTTTATAAGGTCCCAATCCTATCAAATTAGGATTCTACCCTGATGACCTCATTTAGCCTTAATTACCTCCTAAAAGCCCTATTTCCGAATACAGTCACATTGGGGGTTAGGGCTTCCCTCTTTCTATTTCTGACCTAATTCTCTAACTTTTTAAAATCCATTCTATCAAGTATCTCATATCTTTCCAACAAACCCTTTTTCTGTTTAAGTTAACCAGAGTTAGTTTCTATTGTTGGCACCCATGAACCCAGACTGGTCAGAAATTAGTATCAGAAGACAGTCACTCAGGAAATCGGTGTTGGTTATTTGCCCTAATAAGGGGCTAAAGAGAATGAAAACTCAGAGTTCAGAAATGGGAAGCTGTCAGCCGTAAATCGCTAGATAATTTTTCTTCTGTGGTGACCTTTAATGAAGTGTCCACTGGAAAGGATTTAAGGGATCAGATTGTCACTGCTGTTGAAGAGTGTGAATGGCATGAAGAATTTAAAAATACTCTGCTTCTAATGGACAGCTTAAAGAAGAGATGACAAGCTCAAATCTCTATATTTTAGCTCAAGGCACAGACCCAGCGAATTTCTCTGGTTGTGATAAATGTCTTCATAAATGCCTGCCAAAATCAAACACAAGTTTAAAATTCTGTGGGTGCCTGGATAAAGTCCACTGAATTCCAACCTTACCAAGTCACTTATGTGAAAGCGATAGTACTCATCAGGAAACAATGAAAAATTGAATATAGGGGAGAATAAAGAGGCCTATAAGTATCCCCACAAGCCACACTCTATACCAAGCCTCGCTTGACAGACAAAGAAGACCCACCTCACTTCTCTTTGCATCGTCATCATCTTACATCAGGGCTGAGCCACAGAGCTTTATTTACAGACCTTGATCTTCTCACCTTCAACACAGGGCATCATGCTAGCAGGAGCTGAAGGGTAAGTAGGATTGGTACAGCACATCTCATCATTGCCCACTTTAGTTGGAAGAATAGATTGAGAAACGGCTATCTAAAACTAATCCATGAGCAATGACTGAAAGGTCACAATTAGAGTATATAAATGACAAAAAATTTAGGAAAGAGGTATCAGGTGGGACCTTTCAACATAGACCTAGAGTAACAGAACATTTATGTACAATCAAAAGTTATGCACTGGGAAGGAAGCTTTTAATAATCAGGTGGAAGAGTTGATATATTCTATTCTACAATGCCAGTCTTTCTTCTGTGTCCCGCTGCACAGGTACTTGCTCAGTGGACTCAAACTATCTACACCAAGAATGTAGGCTATACAAAGACACAGTTGCCCTAACTCAGGATGCCCTGGCTACTGCCTAACCAGATAGCAACCAAACTCCCAACATTGAACTGTATCTCAAAAGAAGAACCAGACACTTTTTTTCTATTGTGTAGTGGGGAATCAATTTGTCTTCACTAGAATAACTGCTTATTCTGGATTTTTTCCCCCTGCTTGGCATGCTTCTCCTAGGTTCACTGGTCATAGACTTATTGAAAATATTATATACTGTAAGTTTTGGCTGTCTTTTTGACTATTAGCTTCTCTGCCTGTCTTCTGAGCCTGCCTTTTCAATCTTCATGCTGATTCCGTGACTTACATAATATCCCTCTACTCAAATTCTTTCCTACTTAAATTAACCATAGTTTTTAGTGTTGGAAACTACACATGCTGGTGCACCTCCTCCCATCTCTTACTCTTTGACCTACCTCTCGTTTATTTCTTCCATCATCTGGCTCATGAGGTGAACAGTTGAGGCTACTCTGTGAGCTAAGCCAGGTCATCCATTCATTCCCACACCAAATATTAGGCAATATGCAGGCACTAATGATATGCAGAATTGATGTGTCTGTTACCAGGGATGAGGACCTATGAGAAGGGATACCTTGGAGATCAAGGAAATTGGATTTGTAAGCGAACTTGGGAGAGGCAATTACTGATCTATGATTACATATTAACTTGATATTAGGTCTATAACTTGGATATTCGTTCTTTTGTTAGTAAAATGTGCTTAGATCATCTAAGCAATGTGTGAGCCTTGGAGTCAGACAAAAATCTCACAGCCGGTTTTGTGTTACTATGAGCTTCCAGGTCCTTAGCTTCAGTTAAACTTCTTATTCATCTTCCTGTTCTGGAGAGGTTTTTAAAGACACCTTTCAGTCATATGAAAAACTAAAGGAATGGAGTCATCAAAACAATTTTAGAAGGATAATTTTTTATTTTATGCAAAATCTTTTACTTCTGAATGCCATGAGTTTACAAAGCACATTAACCCTTGATGTCCTAGAGACTGTGATATGTTGGTTAATCAAGTGATTCACTCATGCTCAAAAATTCTCAAGCCATCTTCCTAAAATAGAACAGTTTGTTTTCCAATTCAGTACTGTAGCCAAGATGTAATCTTATGTTGAGCCTAAAGTTCACAGGATGCTCTAGGGCTATTCTTCTCAATGGCCCTCCCCTCTCTATAGTCCTGTAGATTACAGAGGTATAGTAAATAAGACAGCACCCACTGGCATCAAGTCTTGCTCTGCATTTCGTCTTTTTATTACATTTCTGGTTTCATTTTTAGTTGTCATTCAGTGCCCTTCTGTTTTTCTTTGGGAGAAATATTTTGAATAAATGAGCTCATTTGATTGAGATTTGACTGTACCATTTCTGGCACTCTCACTGGGTGCTTTTTAAAAGTAAATTAACTTTTAACATGAGGCTTCTCCTTTGGAATATCAAGACCAGCTAGCATCTAAGTTGATATCTATTTTAGTGTCTAATATAAATCAAGAACTAAAACCATGAAAGCTCTCCTGACCAATAGCTGGAACGATGGTTGACAGAGAGGGAAAACAATTTTTTTAGCTAGAAAATTTTGTCTATTTGATATAAATAATATCTAAGAAGTGACCTCTGAAATGTCTATGTTCCTTAGATAGTCCCCCCACCCTTATTTTGTGTCTTTTAAGAGTCTTGACAAGATGATATAAGATTAACATTGCTAAAGAAACCTAATACCCCAGGAGAGGATCCCTCAGTCCCTGGTCTTGTTCACAATGGGCCTGGGGCCTCCAAGGTTTGTTCTGAGAGAGGATTAACACTGTAACCAAGTGTCAAAAGGGAAAGAGCAGGCATATTTTAAGGAAGCAAAACAAGTGGCAGATGTCACTATCTCTCTGGAACAGTGTCAGTTCTTATCTTAAAAACTGAAGCTAAAAATAAGATTAGCGTGTGTCATCTTCACTAGCGAGCTTTAATTTGCATCCAGATGCCACCATGGCTTGTCACGAAACACATGGTGGTTCTTTAAATAGCAAGTTCAGGGAAAGCGTGTTAAGGTCCAGAAAACTGAGATCCAGTTGGAGGGTCAAGGTTATGATACCACAGCCTCTTTTCTCCCAAGTCATCTCCAGGTGTTTCAGGATTGGCATCCATTAGGAAACTGTATCTCTAAGAACTGTATGATTTCAAACTTTAGGTTCCAAATAAATATTTCCACTTAGATCCTATGGAAGATATCTTTATTCGGCAACTTTTGTATTAAAGAATTTTAGTCTTGGGGCCACCAAAGTGTAGGAAGAATTAGAATTCAACTATCTGCAGTTTAGAACTCAAATCTTAATTCTGATCTCTCATCACTTCATGCAGAAGGACAGGGCAGCAGCTGAGGTATAGATAACTAATAAGGAAGTCATACATGATCTTCAGTAGTCCTTCGGGCAGCATGAACACAGGGTAGAAGGAGTGAATATCCTAGTATCTAAACTACAGACCATGAAGGGAGAACCCAGAGGGGTTCCCACAACTGCCTCTAATAGGACAGGATGAGGATTATTGGAGGATTTACCCTGTTGGGGGTACAACTTTGTGTCTGTTTAACCATCTAACACTTGCTTGGATATGGCTCACCTCACAAACAAGAGGAGCCCTTTCTTTGTGCTGGGCACTGTGCTGGGCATGGAGGTAAAGAACACACACCTTCTAAATGGATAGAGAAGATGTGGTACATACATACAATGGAATATTACGCAGCCATAAAAAAGAAAGAAATAATGCCATTTGCAGCTACATGGGTGGACCTAGAGATTGTCATACGGAGTGAAATAAGTCAGGCAGAGAGAGGCAAATATCATATGAGATCACTTATATGTGGAATCTAAAAAGAAGGGTACAAATGAATTTATCTACAGAACAGATATAGAGTTGTAAATGCTGAAAAGAAACTTATGGCTAAGAATATTTTAAACATAAAAGTAAAATGGGGCGGGAAGGATAAATTGGAAGATTGGGATTGACATAAACACACTACTATATGTAAAACAGATAACTAATAAGGACCTACTGTATAGCACAGGGAACTCTACTCAACACTCTGTAACAGCCTACATGGGAAAAGAATCTAAAAAAGAGTGGATATATGTATATGTATAACAGATTCACTTTGCTGTACACCTGAAAGTAACACAACATTGTAAATCAGCTGTAGTCCAATAAAAATTAAACACACACACACACCCCCCCCTTGCCCTCAAGGAGAGCCAATCTAAAAGGAAGACATTTAAATAATAATTAAAGATTTTTAATAAATTAAATAATGGCTTGATAAAGGGGAGGGTGGACTATGCCCATGGGACGAGGAGAGAGGTCAACCAGAAGTGGAATTGCCAGGGAGCTGGCCCGGGCGGTGGTCTGGAACGAAGGCAAACGGGAGAGATGGCATTCCAGGCGGGGAGACAGTAAGTGCAAGTGTGTGGAGACGTAAGGCTGCACGGCGCCTTGGAAGACGCAAGCAGGTTGGTCTCTCTTGAATACAAGAAACGAGGCATGAAAGAGAAGTCAAGGGAGGGGAGTGGCCAACCTGGGGCCACTAAGTTCCTATTTTACAAGATACCATGAAGAGAAGAGGAAGATCAGAGAACTCTTCAAATGATCAACAGGTTAGGGAAGTTTTCTTCTCCTCCCTCCCGACTGGCTTAACGCTTTTCCAGCAAGAAGTTCTTATTCTCCAGGGGCGTTTGCAGAACCTGGCGTTTCTAAGGTGTCTGGCCTCATCGCTGCCATTCAACAGCATCTGTGGGGAGCCTAGTCTGGGCCAGTCACTTTCCCCTTATAATAAAGATGCAGAGGACTGGCTTCCTAGCTACCCTCAGGACCTCACGGTCAGTCCAGGGAGATATTAATAACACAAAGCAGACACAGTTTGGAAGGGAACCATTATTTTCTTCCTTTCTTATTACCTGGGAATAAGAAGCATGTGTTTAAAATGTTTGGGGGACAGAGAGATCCTGCTCCCCAAATCACTGTTTCCTATTCTCAGCCTTGTTTCTCTGCAGCTAATGACCTAAGCAGGGAGGGAAGATCTAAACTTGTATTGAAAAACCAGTGTTCGTGCAGACATCATTCCTAAATCTCCCTGGTTTAAATCATTCTCCGGACTGTTTCTCATAACAGGGCATTAGGATCACAAATTAAGAGAGTGTTCATTATACTACCTAGTGGAGAAAAGAGGCTTAAGCTTGGGCCAGTCCAAAGTACCTTCCCTTTCATTTTAAAGAGTAAAATGGGAACATGTCAGAAACGGAATGCAGAAGAACTTCATTAGATGCAGAGCAGATCAACGCTCTGAGATCATTCGTTTCAATATTGTTAAAGTTTCCATAGTCGCATAATGACTTAAAAAATAATCAGCATTCCTTCATACACCGGGGGCAATAATGAGCTACAATGGATCTTATATGCACCACAGCTTTAAGAGTTATCCATCCAAGAGCCTCACTGTGTCATAAAATTCAGTAGTTCATTGTTTCCTGCCCCTGAACAGCCGCAGTCATCAGGAAAACACTGCCATGGCCCACGCTCCCAAACTGAAAGCCAATCCAAACCTGCCACGTGGTGGAGCCTCCCGGCTCTGCCTCTGACAGCTGCCTTCACTCAGCAGGTGAGAGGTGGGCATGGGGCACCCCTGTCAGCCAGGGGTTGGATGACACCGGGCAGCCAGAGGTAAAGGCATCACCTGTGGTGGGAGGACAATTTGCCGAACTCAAATGCAAAGTTCTTCCTGTCTAAACCCATGGGGAATTCCTTTACTGTCTACAGCTACAGTAGCTCACTTTGAGTTCAAATCTGTATAGTGGAATTTGAACCATGGAAACACCCATCACCATAAAAAAGCCCTACGAGTCTTGTTAACAAAACAGAAAGAACTTCTGCCAAGAGCGGAGAAATAAATTCCTTCTTTCCTGCTGCTTGGACCACAGCATAATGAGGGCTCCCAAGCTCTCTCTGCAGTAATAAAATGGAATGCCCAGGCTTCTCCTTTTGATGTGTTCCAGTTTAAAAGTTTAGAGCTGAGGCCTTTTCATCCTTAATTTATCTTCCCTTGTAAATATTTTCTGTACCATTTCCAATATCTAAAGTCTACACATTTCCAAGAAATAATTCACTCCTTCTCCTATTTCAGTTGTATAACTTTATGTTATGGGTCAAATTTGGGGCTAAATAAACATACCTCAGGCTACAGCTCTGCAAATACCTCTGGCAGCAAATTAACTCAAACAAATGTTTTGGTTGGGTGGCGGGGTTATTTTTAACGATCTTCCTGATCTGCCTGGAGGTCCAAGGATAGACTAGGTGAACTCCCACAGGCTTTTCTAACTTTGTATTTTCTGCCACATTAATATATGGTTCTCAAGTTCACTGAAATAGTTGGTTTAAAATTTCACCACCAGAGGGTGCTACTTGTTTGCTTCTAAATTTCATTTCATTATCACACGTGAAAAATGGAGGCCTTGCTCCCAAAGAATCATCACCATGCCAGCAGCCAGTATTACCCAAGAAAGGTTTTCAGAAGGCCTGTAGGCAGCGCTCTACTTCAAGGAATCCGACTTCACTTGTCTTTTGACATTATGTGTTTAAAACCAAAATTGAAAAGCTCTGTAACTTGCACAAACCAAAGTGCACTGATTTATACAAGCTGTAAACCAAGCAGGGAATGCCAATCATTTTTCATTTTCATGGCTTTTGTTCAGTATTTACTACACAACAACAATGAACCCAGAATGCTAACATCCTTTTCACCACCCCAAACAATAAAATAACAAAGTAAAAAGAGAATGTGCTTAGCTATAACAACAGTGCTATTCTCTAACAATGCAACCTTCACTCATCCCATTTTAAGTGTACACATCTCCTGCTTCTGCTTTGGAGTAATTTTGCACTGGTGTAATTTCTGTCTTCTGGGAAGCAATTTGATTGATTAGCTTCAACTTCTCTTATTAGTGTATTTTTACGATTTGCTGGGATTTGCACGTGCATTTTCCACTTGATATTTTCGGGGATGCACTAAAGAGGCATGGAGTTCAATTCCCATTTACCCACACGGAGCTCACATGGAAAGTCTTCTCAAATTGTGGTAAGAAATTCTAGTGTGTTGCCATCTGAATTGGCAAAGCAAGTCTGGGGTCAGCAAAGTTTTTTCTGAAAAGCGCCAGAATGCAGTAAAGATTTTAGGCCATGTGAATCATAAGTATTCAACCCTCCCATGTAGCAAGAAAGCAGTCATATAGACACGTAGGGCCGGGTGTGACTGTATTCCACAATACTCGATTTCGAGGAATAGGTGGTGGGCTATAGTTTGCTGACTCCTGCAAATGATGAATCTTATTGTACACACTCTTCTTCTCAATAAAATTCAGAGACGTTTCTATTACATTATCCTTTGGTGATTTTCCCCCTCCTCACACAGTGTTGACAAACTGTGACCTCACTAAGTTATCCATTTTAAAGTTCATGGGTCCTTTGGAGGAATACCACTGGGTTTCCTCTTTAGCATTTCCTGGAGAGGAAACCCAGCAGTATTTGTGTCCTGTGAAGTTGTTTTATGGTAAGCTATGAAATCAATAAGAAGGATGTAACTCCCTGGCAATTTCTCCAGAGGTCATATGGAAAGTAAACAAAAGACATAATTTACCTTCGGACTGATGTGTAGCCAAAGGGGTCTGAGTCTCCTTGGAGTAGGACACCACCTCCCTGGGCAGGAAATCCACTTGGGTAACCTTTGACACACCCAGCTTATGCAGTCTTCGTCTAGAAGTAACAAAGGACAAACGCTTAAAGACGGCAGGCATTCCTTGCAGAAGATCTATCAGGAATAAAACAAACATCTAAAACAAATAACCCCCAAATACCCACAGCTTCTCAGTACAAGGGGCAGCATCACGACGTAGAACTGGCCCTGGGCTGCAAGTCCGGACACTTGGGGTTTTGGCCCACTTTGCCCCTGTGTTGCTGGGTTGGTGTCAGCAAGGTCCCTCAGGCTGACTCTCAGCTTTTCTGTCTGCAAAACCAGGTCTTGTCCACTTCAAATGAGACCCCTTCCATTCTGAGTAACTCTGATTTTTCTTGATGAAAGGTTATAAAGGGAATTTTCATTTGTAATACAGAACTCTGGTTGCTTAGGCAAGAGGGACAAAAGAAAGGTAACACATCTCAAATCTGAAGAAAACAGAGACCATCAGTGGAGTAATTTGTTCTCTATAATAGTAACGAGAGGACAATATTCCAAGGGGGAGTATAACACCTCCCATTTCTCCAGAAAAGGAAGTAATATAGACAAGCATGTGAATTTATTTAAAGATACACTGACAGGGCATAGATGAGTGGAAAGGGTACTGGGCTAAGAGTGATAAAGTTTTAGTTCAGAATTTCCAAAAAAGCTATGACCATGTGAAAAATCCTTCCTGAATATTTATGGAGCACATCAAGTGTTTTCAGATGTCTTTCACATCCATTACATCAACTGTCTTCACAACACTGCTATGAAGCTTCTGGGCAGATTATCACCATCTCCATTTCACAGGGGAGGAAAGTGAGATTCAGCTGGAGACCTGCCCGAGTATACGTAACTCGCAAATGGTAGAACCAGGGCTAACATTCTGTTGGCCTGATTTTAGTCCAGTGCTTTTGCCACCAAGTCAGACTGCTACCTGAGGTTCTTCACAGTGAGTTCTCAGTTACCCCCTAAATCTGAAGTGCCTCCTGTGTCACACAGGAAACATCCACTCATGGAGGCAGTAGGATCTGGTAGTTAAGCACATAGACTAGCCCACACTTACCAGCTGTGTGTGTGATCTTGAATAAGTCACCTAATCTCTCTGTGCCTCAGTTTCCTCATCTGTAAAATGGAGATATGACTAGTACTCAGTACTAGGATTGGTACGGGTAATGTATACGTGCCACCTACATACAATGCATAGGTCACATATTATACATACATATGTACACAATTTACACACACATATGTGTTAAAACAGTTTATGAAACATTTTAGTATATAGATTTAGTATCAGTGTTGGACATGTTTTATTATATTTCTTTAAAATTTCCAGGAAATTGAGTATGTGTGTGTCTCTCTGAGAGAAAGAAAGGCAACATAACCATTTAGCCAAAATTCCACATTCTCTAGCTCTCTAGGATCAACAGAAGCACACCCTATTCATAGTATTTCTAAAATTATTACTAGCAATGGCAGAGACTCATTGAATTGTTTTCGGTAGTAGGAATAATAAAATGAAAGAAAATGGATACTACAGCTAGGAATTTCCATGTACAATTTCCTAAGTGTTCCAGGAGAACAAAAATTTCCTGTTTTCTATGAATCACCAAAATAATTGAGGTGAAACCTAAGATGAGCACAGAGTAGATACAAACAAAGGCTGGTTTAGAAAGAAGCCCAGCTGGCTGTCTCTGCAGCCCCACTAAGCACAGCTGTAGCCCAAGCGCCACACAGGCCTAGGCCACGTGGGCCTCACTCACTCAGGTGTCTGGGCCAAAGCACGTATAGGACAGGTAGGCTGGGGACCCAGCACTTCCTCAAAGCCTTCCCACACGGAATGAAGGAAAAACATACAAAATATACTAGAAACAAAATTACCAAGCAAGGTAACAGGCTCAAGGTTTCAAAGTAAGAAATTCAGGTGCTATTTTAAGTCCTTCTTGGGTCACAGAAGTATGTGTTTCTTCCTGAAACGTGTCTTTCTTGAAGCATCTGAAGGAGAAAACGTGACTAGACACCCAGGACTGCTTGAGGCAAAGCCCCTCCTGCTGTTTAATAGCCTAGCGCACCTTTCTGAGGCCCCAAGAGGCCCATCTTCATCTCAGGCAAAGAGACAGAAAGGAAACATGGGCTGGTAACGTACCCCCCACCAATTCAAACTGGGATCACACCTGACACGGCGAAATCACCCTGGAGTTTAGACTTCCACGGGCATCCGTGTGAGGCCCAAAGATCTCCACAGTTCAATGAAGAGATACCTACACCTGCAGTCAGGGATTCCACTGCATCCTGCTAAGATGCACGCGTAAGTTGTAGGCCTGTCTTGGTGGGTGAGCAGCCACAGGCACTGGGCAACAGGAAGCTGATGTGTAATTTGATAGTCCACCACGGCACATGGAAGTCAACTAGTGAGGCAGCAGAGCTTAATGGTTAACTCACACGCTCATGTAGAAAGTGGGTTCAAATCCCTGCTTCATCACTTATCAGCCAAATGGTAAATAAAAGCTCTGGACAAGTGACAAACCCATCTAAGCCTCATGCTTCTCATCTGTAAAATGGGTACATGTTATTGACTTGTTATGAAGATTAAATGAAGCTAATACCTGTAAAGTACTTAATTGAGTGCTGGCACATAGTAGGTGGCTCTATTTGTATCTTTTTGACTGATTATAATAATGCTTACATTTATTTCAAAAAATCAAAGGCAGATTTATGAATGCTCTAAATTGATTCTCTAAAATAGCAGATTTAAAGATTATCTCTGACAGTAAAACATAAGAATCACACTCCTAATTTCCTTGTATGAGCACATGGGTAGGTGTTGGCTGCTTAGGAGAGTCCATTTGGTTTTCCTTTAACTAGGAGTATCATTACCATGAAACGTCTCGGTTTTCAAAACTTTGCTTAAAGTGGTATGAGTACCACCAAACTGTTTCCAGCCCTAGCCAGTCCAGAAAGTCTGGCCAGAAGGTGGCACCCTTCCACGGCGAAGACCTTCCTCTTAGCTGTGTTCTCCAACTGTGTCCCCACTTCTGGGTCTCTCCTGGGGCCAGGCTTAGGGTCTGCAAGTCTCAGCTGATCCAGAATCTATCCGTTCATACAACCCTGTGATACAGACTTTCGACTTCCCTAAGATACTTCCACATTTTATCATCTAACAAAATGATCATATAGCTATAACAAGATGAAATATGTAGTAATTTCCCTTAAAAGTGCAGACACTGAGCATTGTTTCTTATTTTTGATCAAAGTCTTATCAGCTCATAATTCTTTTATCCAAGGGTGCAAATTAAACTATTTAGCAAAGGAAGGGGGAAAAAAACCACACTGCATTGTAGAATTAATGCTATTCTAATTCCTTTTCCTTCTAATTTGGCTCTAAATGTCATGCAGGCTCTTCCTTTGTGACTTTGGGATACTTTTCAAGCTGTCCCACCAACCCTCCTGCAAAGCTCATGCCCTCGCTACTGTACGCACACACACTTCCACTATAGCTCCTGTTACATGTCACTGTCCTCTTCTCATGTCCGACTTAACTGCAATTTACTTATTTAACCCTGACTGAGTTATCTCTGTACCCTGGGGCTTAGTTCAGTATCAAGTACTTAGCTGGAACTAAGTAAATGTTTGAAGAAGGAAGAAGAGAAAAATAAAAGGAGGAAAAAGAAGACGATGCAGAAATGTAAATTGAAGATTCAATTCTCTATGGCACGGTGGCCATGGCATTATTATTAAGTTATAGGGTCCAGCAACCTGTGTCTTAATTACCTCCTCCCACTACCCCCACCGGTGATTCTGATGCTCACTAAAGGCTGAGTACCACCGATTTAGAAATATTAGAGTGTAGACATAGAAGCTTCATTGTTTCTAGATCCACTTGGACCTCTCCACCCTGCAGCTTAGAGGATGAGGCCTCATTCCCACAGAGCAGGGATGATATCTCTGGACCAAGCTTAATCAGATCTATGAGACAGGCTGGGAGCAAAAGTGAACAAAGATGAGTGAGAGGGTAAGAAGATGAGTGTCAGACAAAGGAGACAGCAGTATGCAAAATACTAAGGGCCTGGCACAAGGGTCTATCCTAGATCTAAAACTAAAATGTCAGACAGGGGGTCCCAGAGACACTGGGCAATGGCATCACGGATCCCTGACTCGCTGCCTCGGCCCAGTCCTAAAGTGACATGGCGCCCACACCCCCCTGGGCTAGGGCTGGGCTCCTCACTAAAAGTGCTGGAGGCTTCCTCTCCAACGGGTCCTGCCAACTTGGCTGAGCGAGTTGGCGGAGCAAAGCCATACTGCATCAAAGCTGAAATGTTTCTTCAGAAAAGAAAAATCAAGTCTTGATAAAGAATAAAAATGGAAGATATTTGATGTTTGAGAAGGTTATTTGCCAGGGCTCAGGGTGTTGGGATTTCTGATCCTCCACTAGCACAGTCTAATCCACGCAGGTCTGTCCATTTGTGCTGAGACATTATGCCTCACAAGAAGAAAAAAACTCCCTTGTGTGAATCACTGTCCCCACTCCCCCTTTTGATTCACCTGTAATGTCTTTGTCTAACCACCCACCATATGGTTAGCGTGGCTTTCCCAGCTTTTCCTTGCACAGTTTCATCATCCAAGGAAGATGAAGCCCAAAGTGTGACTTCATCCTGGTCCATGATGTCTACCAAGGTGGAAGACAGTTGGGGTTATGCAGACTCACTCTCAAATAAAAGGATGAGAAACATACACATAGCCATTGGAATTCTAATAACTATAAACTCTGTGGCTCTTCTCCCATTTCAAAGATGAGGGAAAATTTTAAGAGAAACCTTACTAATATTTTAAAATGCAGTTAATATCTAACCATTATTTTTAATAGTATAGAGAATAAATACTTGCAAAGCATAGAGTTATCTACCAAAGTGGGACACCCTGGTTTTGTCCCTATTTATGAAAAGACCTACATTCCTTTCAAAGCCATGAACAACAGAACTTCAGTTTCTGAAGTCAGTGCATCTGCGACCTGAAAACATGGAGTCATTGTTTCGTGCCTACACGTGGAGTGCCAAAAAAAAAATTAGATTTCCAAGAAACTACTGTCGAGTTGCCTTTAAGAATTAAACTGGAAAATGATTTTGACCTGACAAAGATATGGGTGGAGGGGTTTGGTTTGGGATGGCAAGGACCAAAAAGCAGAGCTCTTTGATCAGAGACTTAAGATCCAGGCTGTCTCAATTTCTTTTTATTAAAATAAAATTTACATACAATAAATCTCCCCTTTAAAGTATACAATTCAGTTGTTTTTAGAACCCTCAACCCCTAAACCTAACCTAACATATGTAATTACACAACTTTTTCGCTACCTCCAAAAGAAATCCTGTACTCATTGGGAATCACTCCCCCATTCTCCCTCCTCCAGCCCCTGGAAACCACTAATCTACTTCTATCTTCTTTCATATAAATGGCATATTATAGTTTGTGACCTTTTGTGTCTCACTTCTTTCACTTGGTTTAAGGTTTCAAGGTTCATCACGTTATAGCGTGTATCAGAACATCATATCTTTTTATTGATAAATAACATACCATTGTATGGATATACCACATTCCTTTTAATCCACTCAACAGCTGGTGGACGTTTGGGTTGTTTCCATTTCTGTCTTTTATGAATAATGCTGCTATGAACATTTGTGTACAAGTTTTTGTGTGGGTGCATGGTTTCAGTTCTCTTGTAACTGAATTATATTTGAACTGGTAATATATCTAAGAGTGGTATCGCTGGGTTATATGGTAATTCTATGTTTAACCTGTTGAGGAACTGCAAACTGTTTTCCAAAGAGGCTGTACCATTTTACATTCTCATTAGCAGTATACAAGGATTCCAATTTCTCTACATCCTTGTCAACCCTTACTATTATCTGTCTTTTTCATTACAGCCATCTCAGTTTGTGTGAAGTAGTGGGATTCTCATCTGAACTTCTCTGATGGCTAATGATGTTGAGCAACTTTTCACGTGCCTATTAGCCATTATATGTCTTCTTTCAAGAAATGCCTATTTAAATTCTTTGCCCATTTTAAAACTGGGTTGTCTCTTTATTGTTGAGTTGTAAAAGATTTTTATATATTTTGGATACTAGGCCCTTATCAGGTATATTATTTGCAAATATTTTATCCCATTCTGGGTTGCTTTTTCACTTTCTTGATGGTGCCTTTTGAAGTACAAAAGTTTTAAATTTTAATGAAGTTCAATTCAGCTATTTTTTCATCAGCTGCTTGTGCTTTTGGTGACATATCTAAGAAACCACGGCCCAATTCAAGGTCATGAAGGTTTACACCTATGTTTTCTCCTAAGAGTTTTCTGGTTTTAGCTCTTACATTTAGGTCTCTGGTCTATTTTGAATGAATTTTCCATATATGTGAAGTAGGGGGTTCAACTTCATTCTTTGGCATGTGGCTATCCAGTCGGCCCATGCTTAATTTTTCTTAATGTTCAGTGGCAAGGTCGAGCAGGGAGCAGAGAAAGGCTTTGTCACGAACATTGCTCCTTGTTGGTGCCCACGGGTCACAAGCATGAGCCAAGTCTGACTGTGGGAGGACAGATTCACCAGGAGGAACCTCATCACCTGAGTGCCTCCCAGGGGTCGTGAAAGCTTCCAGAGCATCAAGCACGTCACGCATCACTGGCATTAGCCCCGTCGAGCGCTTCCTGAATAGGTTAGGCACAACACAACTCACATTCTGATGCTCTAATTTCAGACCACAGTGCATTATATACAGCCAACTTGATGTTCCTGCATGTCATACTCAAGATAAGTGAAGGAAACTGCATTAATATTGCAGTACTATCTCTACTGGACTCCTAAGGGAACCCAATAATATCGGAGATCTGGCTCCAGACTGCTAAAGTGTTAAGCAAGAAGGCTGCTGTGGGAATTTCACGGATGCCATCAGCTAACCCTCAAAGATGCAGTTACATCAGAGTGGATGATTCATTTTCTGACCCATCACCAATATTGGGAGATAAAGCTATATCACCAATATTGGGAGGCAGACTACCCTCACGTTAGTAGAATTTTTTTAATGTCACAGTACAAGAGTCTATGGGAAGACACAGAAAAGCCACAGTAAGAATATACCAAGCATCTGAGCAACTCTTCAAATTTTACAAATTGTGAATCACAAAAGACTCTCAATAATGGTCTCTGAATAGCAGTCTCAGAATGCCCAATGACTGAAATTATAATGTTGAGGATATACTGGTGAAACCCGGTGGCAGCAGTGGGGGCAGATGAGGTGGCAGAGTCAGGAACGTGGATCAGAAGCCCGTGTGGGGCACTCAGGAGCCAGGAAACAAAAGGGGTCATGGTACTAATGGGCAGCCTCTGGAGCAGGGAAGAAACCTGGAAGTCAAGCAGATAACACCAGAGCAGATGTTCCCAGAAGCAAGGAGTTACTCGGCCGGATGCCAAAGTAGGTCAAGGCCAAGGAATAAAAGAATGTCTGCATTGGTTCCAGACTCAGCCCCGCTGGGTTTTATTCCTGCTTATTTGCATGTGAGTATTTCATCCCCAACACACATTAACGGCGCTGTCAGTGGCCTTTTTCTCCTGGCACTGCTTACACAATTCCTTGAGGTTTCTCAAAGAAGAGCCCTTTAAGACAGTGAGAGTGATAATGGTGCCATTTTCTTTCTTGTCCAAAAAT
Source organism: Hippopotamus amphibius kiboko (assembly GCF_030028045.1). NCBI lineage: Eukaryota > Metazoa > Chordata > Mammalia > Artiodactyla > Hippopotamidae > Hippopotamus > Hippopotamus amphibius. Next base: position 59,930,009 of record NC_080189.1, on the reverse strand, counting down.
GTTATGTGGGCACCTACAATGTCCTTGACAACTGGCACAGGAACTACTTCAGCCAACATCATTACCAGCAACCACAAACCATTTCTGAAACACAGAACCATGCCAGATCCTTACAATAGAGAGGATGAGGAGATTGAGCATATACAACAAAAAGCAAAGAGGAATAAAAGGTAACAAAGAATAAGAGCCAACATGAGCAATTCTCATGATAAGTGGGACAGGAGAGTATAACAGGCAGATTACTATGTATTTGGGTAAATCAAGCAAGTTTCACTGAGAACGGAAGGCCTGGTGCAAGTCTTGAAGGATAGACAGGACTCAGTCAAGCAGAAAGGAATGAGGAGGGTGTTCTACAGAGAAGCCTCTATATATGCAAAGATCTAAAGACTGAATGCACATTTTATCCCTGAGAGATCAGGTTTTCAGAATAGAAGCTTTACTTGAGTAGCAGCAGAAGATAAATTTAGAGAGGTACACTAAGGCCAGATGATTAGAGGGCTTTAAATCTCAGGCTAAAGAACTTGAACTTTATGCTATAAACAATGAAGAATTACTGAAAAAACTGACAGCTTCAAAGAGACATTTAAAATGAAGCCACTGTGTGAAGAATGGAGTCTAAATCTTCCTCTTTAACAAATGAACGACCAGAAGTTATGTGTGGGGCCTTAGAAGCTGAGTGTGGAGAAAGGGGGGAATTGAGAAAGGACCTACAAACAGAGGGTGGGTGGGTTCAGTAACTAAACAGAGGATCCAGGCAAAGCATTAAATCCAAGGGGGCAGCCAGAGAAATGCAACCAGCGGTCTAGCAAATGTGGAAACAAGGTCCAGGGTGATTAGAAAACACTCAGTGGTGATGACACTGGGAACAGAAAGAATGCTGTAGTTTGGTGACTTTGTAAAGAATTAAGGCAGTGTATTTGGTATGGAAGGTGAAAGAAAAGGAATAAATTGGAGAGTATTTCAAGGCTTCATGCCTTATGGAAAGAAAGTAAGTAGTGTAACTGGCAGACAAGGGCAATCCAGATAAAGGTCTGTTTTGGGGAAAAAATGAGTGCCTCAGTGGATGAGTTTATAGTGAGGAGTTTTCCAACTGTATGAAGTTGAAGACCAAAGCTATGAAAAGAAGACAAAGAAGAAAATCTGGTCCTGGGAAGCACCCACTGAGAGTCATATGAGAAAAATGCTACATCCATAGAAGAAGAGAATATGGAGACCTAAGGACACAGAAACTCATGAAATATGAAAGAAGTTTTTAAGAATGACAAAAGGTCAACTTGTTTTCCCAACACTGTATGCTGGTGTAATTAGGTACGAAGGTGTGACATCTCCAGGACTGGCTCCTAGAGTTGAGGATGGAATACCACACAGAGGAAAGGTGGAGATGGGGTACCACATGGAGGAGGTGAGCCTAGCATTGCAGACCCTTCACATACAATTTATCCTCTATGTTCAGAGTGGGTGCTTTTCTCCAAGGCCTGAGAAGCAGCTTGATGGTTGACCTTTTCTGATTGCCTGAAGAAGGATCAGGTTCCATTTTCTATGTTCACATTTAAAAAATCATTTGAGGATGTATTTATTTCGTTTCCATGGTATTTGCTTCTTACTGTGCAGAGATATTAGTTTGGCAGCTAAACCATTTTTCCTGAACGGAAGCAAATGTCAAGTCTGGCTCAGTCAACAGGCACAGTTAAAGGGTCTGCCTTAAACTTCATCACACAAGTAAATCTTACTCCCAACGCACGAGCGCTTACTCCCAAAGCAAGGTGGAGGAGGTGTATTGGAACCGCACAAGCAGCTGACTGGTTTACTGCGACCATCCCGGGTGCCTGCCCCTGCCCGAGCCAAGCTAACACTCCAGCCCTACTTCCTCCACATTGTGGCTCCACACTGGAGAGAGGGCTGCCACAGTCGAGGAGGGAGTTTGCCTGTCAGACACAGTGGTGGCTCAGACCTAAGGCTATGTCTGAAAAGGGCAGGGGCAGCCATTACTGGCACTCGCACAGGCAGCCCCGACCTCCGGCTACGGCCGGTACCACCACAGCTCATGCCCCAACACACGTGAGGGGCCCACACAGGCATCACCTGCCTTGCAGCACAGCTCCACACCAGGGCGGGAGTGGTACAGATTGAGGGAAGAGAATGACCACGATGCATGAAGGAGACTCAGACCCCAAGCAGGGTCTCCACAGGGTGGGGACAGCCACCTGATGCACAGGCAGAGCATCACAAGCAGCCCCCACCTCTGTACGGAACCAGATAGCTACAGTCTGCGCCCCATCACACCAGAAGACTGCATGGGTGCCTCTTGTTCCAGCACTGCTCCCCTCTGGGGCAAAAGCTCACACTTAAAGGGAACAGAGCCAGCTCAGACCTGACCCCTCAGGACTTCCGTTCCAGCAAGTTGGGACCAGACCCTGCTCCCAATAGGGTAGAGACAACCACTGAGCAAAGGGTAAACCCTGGCTCACACCTGACTCCGGCCATAACCCTTCCTTATCCAGCTCCACCTCCAACCACAGTGATAACTGCCAGCACACTCTGAGGAAAGATAAAACCTGTGTTCACAACAAACCTAGCTCCCAACCAAAGCCACCAGGCACATGTAGAGTGTACAGGGACACACCCACATGAGGACACCCCTTCAAGACTATTTCACCTAATTTCATAGAGGCAGAGAAAGCTAAGCAAAATGATAAGACAGAGGAATTGGTCTCACCTGAAAGAGCAAGAGAAAAATCCTGAAAAAAATAAATAATCAAATAGAAATAAACAATATACCAGATAAATAATTCAAAGTAGTAGTAACAAGAATGCTAACTGAATTAGAGAAAGGAACAGATAAACAGACTGAGAACTTTAACAAGGAACTAGAAAGTATAAAAAAGAACCAGTCATAACTGAAGAATACAATAACTGACATGAAAAACACACTAGAATGAATGAATAGCAAATTAGGCAATACAGAAGAATGTGCAAGCGATCTGGAAGATAGAATGGAAATCACCCAATTAGGACACCAAAAAGAAAATCGAATTTTAAAAATGAGAACAGTTTAAGAGATCTCTGAGATAACATGAAGCATACCAACATTCACATAATAGGGGCCCCTGAAGGAGAGGAGAGAGAGAAAGAGATCAAAAATGTATTTGATGAAATTATGGCTGAAAATTTCTCAAACCTGAAGAAGGAAACAGATATCCAGGTATAGGAAGCACAGAGGGTCCCAAACAAGGTGCACCCAAACAGATACACACCAAGACATATCATAATTAAAATGGCAAAAGTAAAAGAAAAAAAAAAGTTCTAAAGGTAGGAAGAGAAAAACAAAGAGTCACATACAAGAAAACCCCCATAAGACTACCAGACAATTTTTCTGAAGAAAGTTTACAAGCCTAAAGGGAGTGGCATGATATATTCAAAGTCCTAAAAGGGAAAAACCTGCAATCTAGAATACTCAACCCAGCAAAATTATCATTTAGAATTGAAAGAGAGACAAAGAACTTCTCAGACAAGCAAAAACTAAAAGGATTCATCAATACTAAATCTACCTATAAGAAATGTTAAAGAGTATTCTCTAAGTGGTGAAGAAAAAGCTATAACAAGAAGTAAGAATCTATAGGAAAGAAAAAAAATCCCACTAGTAAAGGCAAATATATAGTAAATGCTGAGGATCAACCACTTAAATAAGCTAGGATAAAGAGTAAAAGAAAAAAATTAAGTATAACTACAATAAACAGTTGAGGGATAAATGTGAAAATGTAAAACAATATCAAAAACACAAAATATGGGAGAGAGGAGTAAAAAAAAATGTAGATCTTTTAAAATGTGTTTCAACTTAAATGACTACCAGATTAAAACAAGTAGATATAGTTAATGGTCAGCATATATGAACTCCATGGTAACCACAAATAAAAAACCTGAAATAGATACACAAAAACAGAGAGAAAGGAACACAAACATACCTCTACAGAAAATCATCAAAGCTTAACAGAACAAAAAGAAGAACAGGGAAGAACTACAAACAACCAGAAAACAAGTAATAAAATGGAAGCAATTACATAACTATTAATAATTACTTTAATTGTTAATGGACTAAATGCTCTAATCAAAAGACAAAAGGTGACTGATTGGATAAAAAACAACACCTATCTATACACTGCTTACAAAAGACTCACTTCAGAGCTAAAGACACACATAGACTGAAAGGGAGAGGATGGTAAAAGATATTTCAGGCAAACAAAAATGGCAAGAAAGCAGGAGTAGCAATACCCATATCAGACAAAACAGTTTTTAAAACAAAGTCCATAAAGAAAGACAAAGAAGAACATTATACAACGATAAAGGGGTCAATACAAAAAGAGGATATTACACCTGTTAACATATATGCACTCAATATAGGAGCACCCCTAAATATACAAAACAAACAATCATAAGGGGAGAAATAGCCAGGAATACAGTAACAGTAGGAGACTTTAATACCCCACAGACATCAACAGACAGATCTTCCAGACAGAAAACCAATAGGGAAACAGTCTTAAATGACACATTAGACAAGTTGAACTTAATAGAATCTATAGGACATTCCACCCAATAAGAGCAGAATACACATTCTTCTCAAGTGTACATGGAATGTTTTCCAAGATAGATGACATGCTAGGCACAAAACTAGTGTCAACAAATTTAGGAGACTAGACACTGTATCAAGCATTTTTTCTGATCACAATAGTATGAAATTAGAAATCATTTACAGAAAGAAAAATGGGAAAAACACAAACATGCAGGACTAAACAGCATGCTACTAAAAAAACCAATGGCCCAATGAGGAAATCAAAGAGGAAATCAGAAAATACCCTGACACAAATGGAAATGGAAACATAATGTTCCAAAATCTATGAGATGCAGCAAAATCAGTTCTAAGAGGAAAGTTTATAGTGATATAGACCTTCTTCAAGAAGCAAGAAAAATCTCAAAAAACAAAATTAATAAATTTCTGCCAGACTCATCAAGAAGAAAAGAGGACCCAAATAAACAAAATAAGAAATGAAAGAGGTGAAATAACAACCAATACTACAAAGATACAAAAAATCATAAGATATACTATGAACAGTTATATGTCAACAAATTGGACTTCCTAGAAGAAATGGACAAATTCTTAGAAACATGCAACATGCCAAGACTGAATCAGGAAAAAAAAAAAAAAGACAATCTGAACAGATTGATCACTAGTAGTGAAACTGAATTTGTAATAAAAATACTCCCAGCAAACAAAACTCCAGGATCAGATGACTTCACAGGGGAATCCTACCAAACATATAAAGAAGAGCTAATACCTGTCCTTCTCAAATTAATCCAAAAAAGTAAAGAGAATGGAACACTCCCAAATTCGTTCTATGAGGCCACCATAGACAAAACCAGACAAAGACACTAAAAAAACATAAAATTACAGGCCAATATCTCTGATGAATATAGATGCAAAAATCCTTAATAAAATATTAGCAAATCAAATCCCACAATATATAAAAAGGATCAAACACCATAATCAAGTGGGATTTATTGTAGGGATGCAAGCATGGTTCAATATTTACAAATCAATCAATATGATACATCACATTAAAAAAAGGAAGTATAAAAATCACACAATCATCTCAACAGATGCTGAAAAAGCATTTGATAAAATTCAACATCCATTCATAATAAAAACTCTCATCAAAGTTAGTATACAGGGAACATAATCTCAGCATAATAAAGGCCATTTATTACAAAACCACAGCTAATATCATATTCAACAGTGAAAAACTGAAAGCCTTTCCTCTAAAGTCAGGAAAAAGACGAATATGCCCACTCTCACTGCTTCTATTTAACATAGTACTGGAAGTCCTGGTCACAGCAATCAGACAGGAAAAAGAAATAAAAGGTATCCAAATAGGGAGGGAAGAAGTAAAACTGCCACTATTTGCAGATGACATGACACTATACATAGAAAATCCTAAAGTCCCCACCAAAAAACTATAAGAACAAATGAATTCAGTAAAGTTGCAGGATACAAGATTAACATATAGAAATCTATTGATTTTTTATACACTAATAAGGAACGATCAGAAAGAGAAAGCATGAAAACAATCCTGTTTCAAATCACATTAAAAAGAATAAAATACCTTGGAATAAACTTAACCAAGGAGGTGAGCAACATGTACTCTGAAAACTATAAAACAATGATGAAGGAATATGAAAACGATACAAAGAAATGGAAAGACATACCATGTTCTTGGATTGGAAGAGTGAATATTGTTAAAATGGACATACTACTCAATACAATCTACAGATTTAAAGTAATCCCTACCAAAATACTCATGATATCTTTCACAGAACTAGAGCAAGTAATCCTAAAATTTATATGGAACCACAAAAAAAAAAAAAAAAAAAACCCTGATTTGCCAAAGCAATCTTGAGAAAAAAGAACAAAAATGGAGATATTAAACTCCCTGACTTTGGACTACACTATAAAGCCACAGTAACCAAAATAGTATGGTATGGGCAGAAAAACAAATAGATCAATGGAACATAATAGAGAGTCCAGAAATAAACCCACACAACTATGGTCAATTAATCTATGTCAAAGGAGTCAAGAACATACAATGGAGGAGGCATAACCATCCCAGACTTCAGACAATACTACAAAGTTACAGTAATCAAAACAGCATGGTATTGGCACAAAAACAGAATAGAGAGCCCAGAAATAAACCGACACACCTACAATTAATCTTCTTGATGGATTAATCTACAATTAATCAATTAATCTTCAACAAAGCAGGCAAGAATATACAATAGGGAAAAGACAGTCTCTTCAGCCAAGTGATGTTAGGAAAGTTGGACAGCTGCTTGTAAATCAATTTAAGTTAGAACACACCCTCTCACCATACACAAAAATAAACTCAAAGTGCCTTAAAGACTTAAATATAAGACATGACACCATAAAACTCCTACAAAAGAACATAGGTAAAACATTCTCTGACATAAATCGTACCAATGTTTTCTTAGGTCAGTCTCCCAAGGCAATAGAAATAAAAACAAAAATAAACAAATGGAACCTAATCAAACTTACAAGCTTTTGCACAGCAAATAAAACCATAAACAAAATGAAAAGACAAACTATAGAATGGAAGGAAATATTTGCAAATGATGTGATGACAAGGGCTTCTTTTCCAAAATATACAAACAGCTTACACAGCTCGACAAAAACAACAACAAAAACCAACCCAATCAAAAATTGGGCAGAAGACCTAAAGAGACATTTCACCAAAGAAGAAATACAGATGGCCAATAGGCACATGAAAAGATGCTCAACATTGCTAATTATTAGAGAAACGCAAATCAAAACTACAATGAGGTACCATCTCATGCTAGTCAGAATGACCATCATCAAAAAGTCTACAAATAGCAAATGCTAGAGAAGGTGTGGAGAAAAAGGAAACCTTCTATACTGTTGGTGGGAATGTTAAGTTGGTATAGCCACTGTGGAAAACAGTATGGAGGTTTCTCAGAAAACTAAAAACTGAATTACCATATGATCCAGAAATCCCACTCCTGGGCATATATCCAGACAAAACTATAATTCAAAAATATATATGCACACCTATGTTCACAGCAACACTATTCACAATAGCCAAGATGTGGAAACAACCTAAATGTCCACTGACAGATGAATAGGTAAAGAAGATGTTATACATATATACAACAGAATACCACTCAACCATTAAAAAGAACAAAATAATGCCATTTACAGCAACATGGATACAACTAGAGATTATCATACTAAGTGAAGTAAGTCAGAAAGAGAAAGACAAATACCATGATATCATTTATATGTGGAATCTAAAATATGACACAAATGAACATATCTATGAAACAGAAACAGAATCAAGGACATAGAGAATAGATTGGTGGTTGCCAAGGGGGAGGTGGAGGAGGGAGAGGGATGGATTGGGAGATTGGGATTAGCAGATGCAAAGTGCTATATATAGAATGGATAAACAACTGTATAGCACAGGGAACTATGTTCAATATCCTTTGATAAACCATATTAAAAATAATATGAACAAGAATGTGTGTGTATATACATATATAATTGAATCACTTTACTGTAAAGCAGTAATTAACACAAAATTGTAAATCAGCTATACTTCAATAAAAAATTACTTTAAATTTTAAAAAAGAATATACAACGGGGAAAAGACAGTCTCTTCAATAACTGATGCTGAGAAAACTGCACAGCTGCATTTAAAAGAATGAGATTAAAACATTTCCTCACACCATATACAAAAGTAAGCTCAAAATGGATTAAATCTTACTAAATATAAGACCAGAAACTATAAAACTCCTAGAAAAGAACATAGGCAGAACACTCTTTGACATAAATCACTGCAATATTTTTTTGGATCTCTCTCCTAAGGTAAAAGAATTAAAAGGAAAAATAAACAAATGGGACCTAACTAAACTTAAAGGCTTTTGCAAAGCAAAGGAAAACATCAACAAATCAAAAAGTCAACCTACTGAATGAGATAAAATATTTGCAAATGATATGATTGATAAGGGGCTAATATCCAAAATATATAAACAGTTCATGCAACTCAATATCAGAAAAAAAGCCTGATTTAAAAATGGACAGAAGATCTGAATATTTTTCCAAAGCAGACATACAGATAGCTAAAAAGTACAAGAAAAAATGCTCCATTGCTCATCATCACAGAAATGCAAATCAAACCCACAAAAATATAAGTTAAAGATGTACATTATAAACACTAAAGCAACTACTAAAATAATAACACAAAGAAATATAGCTAATGTCAAGAAGTAGTAAAATAGAATCATAAAAAATTCAACAAAAGGAAGCTCAGAAGAATAAAAGGAAAGAAGAAAATACAGGATAGAGAACAGATATTGATATCGTAGTGATTTAAACCTAATTAAATCAATAATCACATTACATGTAAATGGTGTAAATACCCCAATTAAAAGGCAGATATTTTTACAACAGATTAAAAATGCAAGACCCATTTATATGCTGCCTGTAAGAAATGCACTTTAAATGTAAAGCAACAAATAGGTTAGAAGCAAAAGGATGAAAAAAGATATACCATGCTAACATAAGTCAGAAGAAAGCTGGAGTGGCTCTATTAACACCAGACAAAGGAGACTTCAGAGTAAAATTTATTACCAGGGATAAAGAAGTTCATTTCATAATGATAAAGGAATCAATTCATCATAAGAGATATAAGAATCCTAAACATTTATGCACCTAATACCAAAATCCAAAATACATGAAGCAAAAATTGATACTATTTTAAGAAGAAACAGAACTCAAAATTGTAGTTGGAAACTTCAACACTCCTCTTCCAATAATTGACAGAACCAGCAGACATAACATCAGTAAAAGATATCAAAGACTGGAACACTATATAATCAATCAACTTGACCTAATTGACAATTTTGGAACATTTTACCCAACAAGAACAGAATACACATCCTTTTCAAGGGCACATAGGACGTTTACTAACACAGAGTATACAATGAGTCATAAAGTAAGTCTCAACAAATTTTAAATGATACAAATAATACAAAGCATGTTCTCTAACAATGACAGAATTAAGTTAGAAATCAATAAGAGAAAGATCTCTGAAAAATCTCCAAATATGTAGAAACTAAATAACACACTTCCAAATCAGTTAAAGATTAAATAAAAAGAGAAATTAGAAAGTATTTTTAACCACATGAAAATGACAAATATATATATATAAAAATTTGCAAGATGCCATGAAGTAATATTTAAGGAAAATTTAATAGCACTAAACCCCTATATGAGAAATAGCACTGCACACCTATATTAGTCTCAAGTCAATGCCCTCTGCTTCTACCTTAAGAAAACTAAACAAAGCAAAACTTATTAAATACTAAACAGGTAAAAGAAATAACAGAGTAGAAATCAATGAAATAGAAAATAGAAAAATAGAGAATATCAATGAAACCAAATGTTGGTCATTTGAGAAGATTAATAAAATTGATAAACATCTAGCTCCACTTATCAGAAGAAAAAAAGACACAAGGCAAGATGTACCAATATCAGGAATGCGAGAGGTAACTGAATGTACAGATTTTGGAAATATTTAAAGGTGATGAATGAATATATACACAATTTTACACCAATAATTTGCCAACGGAGATGAAATGGGCATATTACTTTAAAGACACAAACAAAAAAATACAGATAACTTCAATAGCTCCATTATTGCACAAGTTATTAGATTTGTATTTTTAAACTTTGCCCCCAATAAAATTCCAAACCCAAATAGTTTCAAAAGTGAATTACATTCTACTAAATATTATTGAAAACTGAAATTGTCACTAAAAGCATGATCCATAAAAGAACAAAGCTGAAAACTGGAATCTGTCAAAATTAAAAAGGTTTGCATTCTTTAAGACTATTAAGAGAATGAAAAAGACAAATGACAAACTGGGAGAAAATATTTACAAATTATATATCAGATAAAGAATTGTATCTCGAATACATAAAGAACTCTCAAACCTCCATGATGATAAAACAACCCAATTCATAAACAATAAGTGCAAAAAATTTAAGCAGACATTTTATCAGAGATGATATTCAAATAGCAAATAAGCATACGACGAAATATTCAATAGCATTAGTCACTGAGGAAATGCAAATTAAAACCATGAGATTACACTTCTTTAATAATGGTTAAAAAATAATTTTTAAAAGTCCAAACCAAGCATTGTCAAGAATGTGGAGGAACTGAGGCTCTCATACACTACTGGTGAGACTGTATAATGGTAAAACCACTTTGCAAACAGTTTGACAGTTTAGGTTAAATGTACATTCTTTATATGATTCAGCCATTCTACTTGATGATATTTACCCAGAAGAAATGAAAGCACGTTGCATAAAAATATTTGTACATGAATGTTCACAGCATTTTTATTTGTAATGGGCAAAATTGGAAACGACCCAAATGTACATCAGAAAGTGACCAGATAAACAAACCGTGGTATGTCCATACAACGAACTAGTCAGCAAAAACAGGGAATGAACTACTGATACACACCTAAATGAATGGGGTCTCGATATAATTACTCTGAGTAAAAGATGGCAGTCAGAAGAGTACCTACTGCATGATTTCATTTATATAACTTTCTAGGAAATGTAAACTAATGGACGTGACAGAAAGCACATCAGTTGTTTGGGGGGTGGAGAGAAGCAGGAGCAGATGACAACGTGGCAGGAGAAAACTTTTGGGGATGATGAATATGCTTATTATCTTGATTGTGGTGATGACTTCACGAACGTGTATACATTAAAACTCATCAATTTGAATACTTTAAATGTGCATAGTTTCTTTAATATTAATTATACTTCAATAAAGCTGTTAAAAAAAAAAAATTAAGTGACAGAGCTGGTTAAAGGCTACGGTCAACCCCAGGCCAAGAATCGAGAAGAAGAAATAAAACTGTCTCTAGAAAACTCTTGTTGCCTGAGGTATACTTTGTAAAATTATGTATGACAGGAAGACTGCCTGCACATAAGGGTTATCAAAATAAATTTTCATTAAATCAATATTTGAAATTGTAACATGACTGAAACAATCTCCTCTTAAATATTCTTTGAACATTCCTTCCAAACTCTAAGATAAAACCACTCAGTGAACAGAAAATCTCATTTCTCATCTTTCTCTGACCCACTGGGTCCACTCACTGGTAAAATATGGAAGGCAAGGTGGAAGCCACAGATATGCCATCTCCCTAGAATAAGTCACAAGTTTTCATCTGCATAGTCAACTGAATTTTTGCCTGAAAACAGATATAAATAGGAAAATTCCTAACTGTTCCACACCAGCAAGTATAATTTACCAATGTCACAATCTGTCTAAAAAATCTGTTAATTTGAGTGCATAAGGTAACGTCTCTGCCAGTTCTGGCCTCCTTTTAAAAACAAAAAAACAAACAAAAAAAACAAACCCACAATGAAATATTGAAGAACTACACTCTGAAATTCCCCTGAATAGTAACATACTATGTATTCAGTGTTTTTCAGCTTGGATTAAAGCCGTATTTCTTGGTAATCTAAATAATACAAATGGAAATAAAACATCCAATGAACTATATAACTAAATAGCCAAGAATTTAGTAGTGTTAAAAAATAGCATATCAGTAACCTGAAGTGTTAGGATATTTCCTTGGCTTAGCAGTGTTGAGTCTGCAGACAACTTCTGCGTACATAAAAAGGCACAGGCAGATGGCATTTAACCTAACATACAGATAGCCCTTCAATCTTGAATGCCTACAGTAGGCACTGAAATTGATAGAAACCTGCAGATACATGCCAAGGAATCTTGGAAATTCAAAATAAATAATAAATAAATGACCCCTTTAGGATTCATTAGGTTATATTTAGAAAGGAAAAGTAATAGCTTCACAAAATGCTGTAATAAAATTTGTTATTCACATATTGAGGTACCACCCAGCAGCATGCTGGTAAATGTTCAATAACTGGCGTGAGCGAAAGGGAGCAAGCCCTGGTTTGCAGCATTTGCCAATTTTTGTGGTGGAAATACCCCCACTGTGGCTGATTTCAAGCTCATCTGAATTCACCAAAGCAAGGTGGAAAAAGAAGCACACGGTCAGTGCTCCTGAGCTTGAGTGCAGCTAGGAAAAGCACCCCACTGGAAGCATCTCCTGCGTAAATACAGCTAACTCCAACCCTATAAGAGAAACAAAGTTTCCAGGAAATGCTTGTGTGTTTTATTCTTTGTGGATGAATTTTTCAATTCCGAAGCTACCTTTTACCGTACATTTGCACCTGAAAAAAAATGACCTTTAGGCTGCAGGAGACATTACCCATCATCAAATATTTGAGATTTCTTAATATTGAGGCATTCAACAGATCTGCTTTTTCTTTAACAGGAATCTTTATACATTCAAACTTGATTCAAATTAAATGCTAATTGTGAGTCCCTGAAAAAGTGAAAAGGAAACAAACAAGACACAACACTGTCATACTGATTTTAGACGAAGATTAACTTAAGGTAACTTGTTAGTCAAGGGGAGGATGGTTAGGATCAAGTTACAGGCATCTGCCATCACAGAACTTGTGCCCCACCCTGAAGCAGAGGCATGAGGATGTGTTTGTAACTTTTGTTTTGGGGGAAGGCTGTTTTGCAATAATGGGAATTAAAAGGGGAGATCAAAAGCCATCTTTTTGTGGTGTTTTCCACAAAGAGAGACTTTCCTCAAAGCATAACTTTATAAGGAAAACTAACAGAAGGAAATAAACTTATCAAACCAGAAATTCAACAAAGGGGGAAAAAATAAGAGCAACAACAGCTCCAGCATTTCAACACAACTGTAGCAAAGAAATAATAAAAGGAGTAACAAAAGAGCAGACATATACCCAAGTTCTGAGTCTGACTGCAGCTGGAGCACTGAGGGGTCTGTGTCCCACTGCAGGGTCCTAATTGTGCAGCACAAAGGAAAAAGAACACAGAGAATTAACAAAAGGGGAGGGAAACAAACCAACCCAAACCATGTCATTCATCAAGGCAATGGCATATACCATACACAGAACATCTCCCCACTTTGTCCCCGCCCCCAACCCCCAGGAGCCAGGAAGACCCCATGAATATCAAGTGACAAGAGAAAGCGAGGAGCCGTCCTTTCCTTTGAACAACTGTCTGATACTGGAAGCTGTGGTTGTTTTCATGGAAGGACGCCCAGAGCTAAATATTCAAATATTTATCCACCCACAGACACACCCTTTTCGTTTTCACTTCATTCGATACTGGAGCCTGATTGATTTCAGCATGTAAACGGCTTCATGTATACCCCAGAGCCCGGCCACACCTGGGAGCAACAAGCATCTCCCGTGCCGTGAGGAGAATCAAATGCAAGGGCTTGAATGGGCCAGAAGAGGAGCATCTGGGGAGGTCGGGCCAGGTGGAGCATGACTGCAGGGCCTGGAGAATAACTGGCTTCCTCGGGTCAGTTACTGCAAATATCATGCATTAGATTCCAAGGCTCATGGGTATTATGGTGTTTTTAATTCATATATTACATCAAGATGGTCATCAACAATAGTATCATTTGTCTCTAAAGATGCCGGGGATACCTTACATCTTCTAAATATTTCATAAGAGATAGTGCAAAGTGTCAAGAGTTACCGAGGTTACCAATAGTTATAAATTTCCCTTGTTAGTTCTCCATCACATAAAAAGGAGATAAGTAGCTCTTCCATGAACAGGGGGCACACAGGACCTTTCTCGGGCAGGCCCTTTAAATTCCGTGCATGTTAGGTAGTTACAGCTGAGTCAGGCATAAAGTTACCTGGTAGGCAACTGATGGACAGCAGGGACTTTGGGGTCAGGCATCTGAGATTCAAACTGTGCCTCTGAGCCTTACCAGCTGTGTGACGTTGGGCATGTTGCTTAACTTCTCAACCCCAGCACCCTTCCGCTTACTCGGAGTGTGGCCCACAGACCAGGAGCATCCGCATCTCAGGGAGCTTGTTGGAAATGCTGGTCTCACACAGACTCACTGACTCCACACTACAGCTTAATAAGGCCCCAGGTGATGTGATTTGTGGGCACCTTGAAGTTTGAGAAGCCCTGCTTAGCTTCCTTGTCTGTAAGGATTTACCATGCTTATGAGACAATTTATGACCTGGTTCCCTATCTATCTCTAAGTGCTGCCCCCTCCCTCACTGTGTCATCCTTGATGTTCTTCCCCCAAAGAGCTGTGTGGCTTGTGACTTTGCTTGTTTCTATCTTGGCTCAAATGTCACCTGCCCAGAGAGGCCTTTCTTCTCTCACCACCTTATCCCAAGCAATGCTTCCTTGTCACTCTTCATCCCAGTCTCTCATCCCGCTTTACTTTCTTCATAACGTATCTTTACCTATGATTTTATTATGCATCAGTTTATTCATGACTTCGTTGTTTAACTCTGGACTTAAGCCTCATAATGGCAGGAGCAGCTATATCCCTAGATTATAGGGATATGTCTAGACCAGAGATCAAACCCGTGTCCCCGGCACTGGCAGGCAGATTCTTAACCACTGTGCTACCAGGGAAGTCCCTGGGAATACTGTTAAAAATGCAGATAGTGGTTTAGTAGGTCTGAAGTGGCCTGAGAGTCTGCATTTCTAACAGCTCCAAGGGGTGCAGACACTGCCAGTCTGTGAACCACACTTCAAGGAGCAAGGTCTGCACTTTAGATCATTGGTTTTCAAATTCTAACATGGATCAGAATAACCTGGGGGGGATTGTTAAAATACAGATGCTGATCCTCCACCCCAGAAAATTTTATTTCAGTAGTTCTGGGGTGGAGCCTGAGAATCTGCATTTCTAACAAGTTCCCAGGTAATGGTAACAGCTGACCCCGGAACCACTTTTAGAGAATGACTGGGCTAGACTATTACTTCCATTAGTCAGCAGGCAGAGAGCATCACTGATCCTCAAAGACATCAGTATCTAAACCAGTGATTAACTCAAGCCTGGGCTAAGGCCCAGGCCACTTTCAAACCAATTAAATCAGAATGTCTGGCGTGGGATCCAGGCATTCGAATGTTTAAAAACTCTCCAGGTGATTCTCATGTGCAGCCAGGGGTGAAAACTACTGCTCTGCACTCATTCTCTGTCCAAGGAAAGCACCTCTTCCTGGCTCTGGACGCTGATTCCATCACCTCCTTTCAAATGGTGGAAGTCACCGAATCCATTACAGTGATTCATCCTTGCTGTTCACATACCTCTGGGGATCACACCTCTCCTCTATACAGATATTTCTTTGGCTATAAACAGAGGAGCAGCCTCTGGCTCTCTGGCTGACGGTGAGAAGCATTCCCTCATAAGGAGTGGGATCAGCTCCTTTGCCCCCAGGTTTCTGATGGGACAACTTTTATTGGCCTTTTCACGCTCCTCCCGGCAGGTGAAGAACGTGGTAGCTCCCAGTGGTCACAGCTATTCTGTTATCTACCTGACAGCTCACCTGACGTCACTGTACCCTTAAAGAAGTAAAAACGATGATTCTCGCAGAATCACTCGCTTAAGAAGTCCATGGATGAGCAGTCTGGAGTTTGCATTTACTCAGCCAGAACAACAAAGGAGGTCTATGGAATTAACTGCCCTCCACCCCAGTCACACATATATTACTCAGTAAAAGAAACCATAGTCATTGCCATTAACGAGCAGTGTGGTAAGGTGTCAAGCCAAGGATGCTATCAAGTGTGCTTTTTCATTTTTCCCATTACTATCGGTGGAGTGGTTAGACTTACACAGAATGCAATCTTTCTTTTAAAAGGAACTTAAAGCCAGTACACTGAATAAACAATGTGTTTCCAAGGGTAGTCTAGGAATGTGTATTAAACGTTTGCTGAATTCCTTCCGTGCAAACCTGCAGAAAAACTTCCCTGTATATAGCAGCACCTTGGAGAGGGCCTCACCTCCGCCTAGGGGTGTTGGCTCGTGTTCTGGGCATGGCTCCACTGTGTCATCAGGAAAGTCTGCTGTCCTTAGCAAAGGGAGGGTGCAGGCCTAGAGGCCCTTTCGGGTTCTTTTCTGCCTGATATGTTAAAATATCGGGTGACTATTAAACTGCCTTCCTGCTTTCCCTTCTCCAGTTGGGATACTTTTTAACCAGCTGACATAGTTCTCACTTTTTAACCATCTTATCAAGTTACTGTATCGCTGAAAGTAAAATGATGCTTTCCCCACAGCTTCTTGGATAGTTTGAAATCTTGCCAGGTAGTTTATTTTCTAAATGAAAAAAGTAGTAAAATTGTAAGTAAAGATATGTAAACAATATATTATCACAAAATATTTTCATTTAGAAATCACCCTGTCTACTATAGTAATTAGTTCTAGCTACTAGTCCTTTTTGGAATGGACCAATCAATGCATGCAGGGACAAAATATTTTATAAGAATATTCATTCAATTGTTCAATACATACCTATTAATATCCTAATATGTAAACTATTGTGCTAGAGGATTAAAAGAATTCCTAAAGAACCTACAACTCTTATTATGGGGAGATAAAACATATAGTTTAGTAGAACAAGGCAGAAAGTAAAACAAGCCACATAAGCACCACAGTTATGCTGTGGGACATGGGACTTACACTTAAGAATCTTATTTTTTGTAAAGAAATGAGAGCTATGAATATTTATGCCTAATGACATGTGTACTGATAATACATACAAGGGAAAAGGTAGTTCTCATCACTTGCTCAAGGCCTGGCAAAGTCTAAAGTTTCAATCAATGTTAGCTGAAAAAAATAAGTAAATGTTATAAGAAAGATTAATACTAATGACAGTTATAATTTTCTTCCAATGAGTGTTTATGATGTGCCAGCCAGCCAGGCACTGGACTATACTTTCATTATCCTTTGGAAACCAGAGCAGGGAAACATCCTCCCTCTTGAAAAGATCAGAAATTCCATTTGACCTGGTTTTTGAAAGATGGAGTAGGATTTGGACATAAACTCATTTTCATCAGTGTCTTGTTTATTTTGGGCAGCTGAGTTAGTCTACTAGTTCTAATAAGATTGCTAGATCTAACAAGTTACATTTTAGATGCCAATTTACCAATTTGTCATGACAACAATAACTGCTAGGCAGAGCAATTATACAAGCCTGACAGTCTTCTCCCCTTGAAGACCAGCTTCCTGGGAAGCTAGACGACTTCAGCAGTGTCTTTAGAATTAGAACACGTGAAGCTGAACATTTAACTACTACAGCTTCTCCCTGTCCCATGCCTACCACGTCCACTTTTCAGTGAGACGACACATACCTCCCTCACTGCTGCCAGAGCCTCCATTTTCCCTAATTTCTTGGGATGATCAACAGAACCCATTTGGATGAATGTAATCTTTATTTAATTCTGTCAGTTAGATTTTGCCCAGTGTTCCTGTCTGGGAAACCATCTTGGTTTTTTTTTGCTTATTTTGTATTTGTCTGCTCTGATCAGTTTCTGCACAGATCCTGAATAATCCAATAATTCCTTACCTAATCTGGCATCATCATGGCACTTATGGTCCCATGGTTGGATTGGCAGTTCTGGACACACTGTTTAAGGTCACATTTCCCAACTTTGTTTCCAAATTCTAGGTACAGAAGCTTCCCACACCATGGAAAGTAATCATTCACTTATCTGACCCTAAACATGCCAAACAATGTAGCCTCTGGCATCTCATCTAAAAAGGCCTACCATGTAACAGTAAGTTTATAGTTTGGGGAACAATTCGTTTTTTAATATTTCTTTTAAAAAAAGAATACGCAAAACACCAAAATTCTTCAAAGTAGCAGTGACTTATTAAAAGACTAACAGAACTTTATATTTTAAAGCTTTCACCAATTCATCACTATCCAGCTTCTTAATAAAATTCTCCCTTCATTGGCCCAATTTTATTTGCTCAGTTTCAGTTTATTAGATAGAGGGAAGTGAAAATTCAAACAAAACAAATGAAACAAAACAATCCCTGGCCCTGTGCTGAAAATATAACTTAGGAGTAAAAGACATGATGTCTGTGTTGTGGAACCTTGCTCTCTGATGAGTGGTTAATTTCTTCCTGTTCAGCAGCAAGTTGGTGGTTTCCATTCTTCTTCCCATCTTTTTTAGACTCCAGAGTAGAGAGCCTTAATATTCTTCCCTTAAAGAATGTCTTTGCTCCTACCTTCTTTTTGGTTTTGGTTATAAGAAAGAGATGTCTGTTAGATACTTGGAAGGCAGTCGTTAAGAATTATCGTTTGTAATGCTAGTATTGAATGTGGCTGAGGCACTCTCATATACTGCTGGTTTCATTTTAAATTAGTACAGGTCTTTGGGAAAGCAATATGCCAATATTGAGCAAGAATCATAAACACACTCCAGGGCTCGTTTCACTTCCAGGAACTCAGCCTATGGAAATAATAACAAAAATGATGGTGATGATGGGGGATGATGGGGATGACCTCCAAATTATCAAATCCCATGGCTAAGTCTTGTTTCTCATCCTTGATCTCTATGATTCTGGTGACTACTGGCTCCTTCACAGCATGTTATTTCTTTTAATTTTCCTGACCCTAAAGATCTTGTTTCTTTTCCCCCTCTCTCACTGTAACTTTGGGAGGGTTCTTATTCTTTCCATCCCCGTAAAGATAGACATTCCCCAACCAGGGTTATTTCTTCTCCCCTCACTTCTATACTCTGACATCCAAAGATGTCCATATGTCTTCAGCAAAAAAGAACCCTGAAGTCCTCATCACCCTTGAACTCCAAGTCCCACCTTTTCACATGCTTTTTGGATATATCCATCTGTAACACCAAAGCCATTTCACCCTTCCTTGTCTCACCCGCCTTTCCTTTCCTTCTCTATTGCTACAGTCCTCATTCAGACCTTTTGTCCTTTTCATCAGACCAATGGTTCCCCCAAACGCGTCCTCAAACCTTGAAATCATAATAAAAAACGCAGTGGTCCAGATCTCGACTCAGACCTGTGCCCTAGGTATCTGTGTTGTTAATAAGCTACCAAGTAAATTCAATAGATAGCCACCAGATACGGGAGGCCAGGAGTCTCAACTACCCCCAAGGCCATGCTTGTCTCCCAGCCTCTGATCTCTCTTCACACGGCCTCCTTAACACGCATTCTACATCCCATCCTCTTCTTTTCCCCACCATTTTCCTTTGTTTTTGCCTCTCCCGTTATCTAGAATGCCCTTTCTCCCATCTCTATTTGTCCAAAGCATAGGCACTATTTAAAGCCCAGCTCAAATGCTTTGCTCTCCAAATATATTTGTCCTCAATAACCTCATTCACAAATAACTTGCCTCTCTATGCGACAAGAATAGAGAAATGCCTACACCTCTTATTTCACAGTTCTCGCTGCCAACCTACGATCCACTTGACCTCAATAGCAGCCCTGCATCACGCCTTAAGGCCAAGTCTAGGATGGTCTAAAGGATGTAATAAACACTGTTACAAAGCCCAGAGGCATCAGCATCAAGACAAATACACTGTCAGTCCAACCCTACCTTTTTGCCCTGAGCCCAGTAACTGGATTTCTGCCTTGTTTCTGTGAGAAATTCTCGCCTTGTACCTCAGTCCTCTAACCACTGCCAATGGTTCTCCTTGAGTAAAGTCCACTTTCCAGCAACTAGCCCAGCAACCTTGAACTACCTTGCTTTTACCTGGGTCCTCATCTGTCCACTCATCCTGCACCCATCCTATTCAGTTTTTTGCAAGCTGTGCACGTGCGTAAGTGTGCACGCGTGCGCGCGCACACACACACAATCAATAAACATTTACCAAGTACCTAATATGTGTCAAGACTCTAGGTAGGGTAGTGAATCAAAAGCACTTGTCTCACAAGAATATACAAATTGATTATAGATGATCTGGGGATAACGCTTTACGACATTAATGCTCATCTCTATGAGTACAAATATTTGAGGGCTGTAACTGCATAGACGTGTTTCCTTAGATGGCTTCAAATTAAATATGTCAATTTACTGGAAGTGGGATCTTTAGAATTAAGAAGAATTTCTTCATCTTTGTATTCCTTGCAGGTCTAGCATTTATTGTGTGTTATAGAATAGATTCTAAACTGTTTATTGAATGAATGTGATGAATGAATAAACAAATGAATGGTCTTTCTTTGCCTCTTCTGCTGACAGGTGTGAAGTGTGAGCGCAAGCTGATTCCTAAAGAAAGAGTTTTTACTTTATTAAAAAATGAGAGAATAAATCAGGGCCTGTCTGCCTAACTCCCTTCATCTTTGCCAAGCCACTTACAAAGAACTCAGTGTTGTAGGGCATGATGTCACCACATGGTCACAGGAGAATTTTCAGGCGCACTTCCACACTGAAGTGACATTTCAAGAAATCTTCATATCTTGAAAATGCTGACCTCAGTGCATGAATGGATAAAGAAGTTGTGGTATGCACACATAAATATAATGAAATATTATTCAACCATAAAAATGAGGAAATCCTACTGTTTTTGACAACATGGAAGGACCTTGAAGACCATATGGTAAGTGAAATAAGTCAGACAGAAAAAGACAAAACTGTATAATCTCAACGATATGTGGAATCCAAAAAAAAAAAACAAACAAACTCATAGAAAAAGAGATCACACTTTGTGGTTACTAGAGGCAAAGGGTGGGGGAGGAGGAACTGAATGAAGGTGGTCAAAAGGTACAAACTTCAAGTTATAAGGTAAATAAGTACTACGGCTGTAACATACAACATGATGGCTAAGGTTAACACTGTTGTACGATATACAGAAAAGTTTCTAAGAGAGTTCTCATTGCAAGGAGAAAATGTTTTTCCATTTTTCTTTTTTTATTTCTTTTTATTGTATCCATATGAGAAGATGAATATTAGCTGAACCTATTGTGGTAATCATTACACACTACATGTAGATCAAACCATCATGCTGTGCACCTTAAACAGTGAGGTATGTCAATTACTTTTCCATAAAGCTGGACAAAATAGTGACCATGATGCTAGTTTATGCTGAACATAAAAAGAAATCCAGCTACCTTCTCTACCAAAAGAACTTAGCAACTTTTGTTAGTCCCTGTTAGTCCCTTGGAGCCCAACTTTTCATATTCTTCCTTTTCTCTTTAAGGTGGAGAGACCACTCAAAGGCAGAACACCAAACTCCTCTGAGTCCCACAATGTATGTGGACTCTTATTCACATGTCTTCTCTGTCAAACAAATCACCAGTCACTAATCAGATAAAGAAAACAGTTTGCGCCAATGTGAGTACACAGCCAAACAGAAAATCTCCAGTCAACATCACTCCCAAATTCTTTTTCTAAGTGCCATTTCCAAAAGTAATACACTGAATAATAAGAACATTTGAAAATCCAAAACATCAATCTGTCAGAATCATTAACATGATGTCAGTTAATTAAGAATGGCATTTAAATAATGAATTAATGTTTTACTTCCCATCCTCAATGATTTCCTTAATTTGGTCTGGCAATAATGATGACAGAGATTTTCCGATGTCAGGAATATAACTGGAACAGTGCAACACACACTTATACCAGGCTCTTCTTAAAAAGTCTCTTTCTTAATTTTTTGTGTGAGAATCTTTCCTCTGTTGGCTAAAGCCCTAACATGGAACTCTGATATGGGCCACACTAAGCCATACAGGAAGTCCATCTGAGCTGGATTCAAAAAGAAATGTAAGACTTCCCATCATAGAGCAAGGATGTGTTTTCCCCAAATCTTACACAGAGGACCTGCTGTCAAGCAAGCAGTCTCTCTAGAAGAAAGCTCAGCAACCCCTTGTTAAAAACAGATGTTCATCCTGTAACTATAACCATATGGGTATGTACAGTACTCTGCCTGAGACAGAGTGACAAGACATCAACAGTTTTTAACTAATCAGTCCATGTGCTACATAAAGAGAAAATCCTATAGTGTACACTTGATTTTAATTTCCAAAGAGACTGACTTTTAATCAGCCTCAAATCAGTGATTTCAATCTCCCTAAAGTCCAATTAGCTGGTAGCATCCTGTCAACTTCTCTTTACATAATGATCATTTAAGGAATTTTTTATATATGAAATCTTAATAGTCTTATTAAATTTCCCCCAAGGTTTTGCATTATTGAATTGTACTTTTTCACCTTTCCTAAAACCTCCTGAATGTCTTCCCTTTAGCTTCTGATTCATCAGAGCACCTTAAGAGATGGTGATGTTTTCACCAATGAGAGTTAAAAATCCTTTGAGGTTCATGTAGTACCAGAGAATCCTATGGAGTCCAATTGTGGATGAAGTTAAAAGTTCTGAGGATTTTCTGTTGGGCATTAAGTCCACGTGGCCCCTGAGCACATTTTCCTCTCCTCAAATCAGGAGAAAAAAGTGGTGACCAGGTGCAGCCAGCACAAGTTGACCGTGAATAAATTATTCTAATCTCCTTATTCATGAGTTCAGAGTTCACTAGGCAGTATGTAGATCAGGGAAAGGAGAGTTTATCAAATATCTGAATTTTACCCAAAGTATTCTGTCAACATGAAACAATATTAACTATATGGAGACCTAACTTCAAACTGAGCAGCAGAGGATCTGCAGACATCTTACCCAGTCCTGATCTGGAGTACACATGAAGCTGGAAGCCCAAAAGACCTCTAATCCACTCACTTTGCACCTCTGTTCTCCTGTTAAGTGTTTCAGAAGACATTCCTTCTCCTGCTGCATCTAAGGTCCCCTTGGGAGGGGGCTCACCTCTCTAGAGAAAATCTATGAATATAAGGGTTTTGGTTAACAGATGCCGAGAGCTAGGAAGATGGACATCAATTTTAAGCATAATGGGATTATGTTAGGAGCGAGGGGGGAAATTTGAAGATGGTATAGTCACTAGATAAGATGAAAATGTACTGAAATGGAAAAACAGAGATACATGAATAGAAAAGCAAGTTCAACAGTTTGTACAGTGTGATATCATTTATCACATATATGATGACATATATGTTGTGAAAAAAATATACACTTAATATACATTAAGAGTGCTAATGCGTATTCTCTGTAGGAATATGATTTTTTTCTATTTTTGCTTGTCTACATTTTCTAACTGTATAAAATGAACTGATATTGTTTCTATAATAATGAGGTTATTAAAAATAAAAGGGGGTGGGGACATGAGTGTCTTTGATTGATTGGAAAGTAGAACTCAGTGATGGTGTTATAAGGCTATAGAGGGTCCAAAAGGAAGATAGAAATTAACTGGATTGCTATGCGTCCACTCCATGCCACTTGTCACAAAAGACAAACATGAAAAATCTCCCCTGTGACTATTTTTTTAAGGATGTTATGGGATGGGTGTTATTGTAACAAGAGATTGCACAATATGTTATGACATGAAGACATATTTTATCTTTGAAATCATTTTGAAAATAATTTTCCTCTTATCTCAGTTTTGGGAAGTATGTAGCCTATGCCCTGGTGCACAGTGAAATTTATGATGTCAATACTCTCCTAGTTTCTACAGGCCAGTGCAGCCTCTAATTTAGCTCTGTGACTGAGAAGCCTGAGGAATCTCAGCCAAACATGAGACAAGCCCTAGTGCAAAGTCCTCTGTGAGCCATCTATGTGCATAAGAATAAATTTGGGCTGAGTGATTCTCTCTTAAATAGATTCATTTCTGGTTGACTATCTGAAGGTTAGGGATCATGGGCTGGGCTAAATCAAAGTATGAAAAAAATAACACTAATAGTTAAAACTCACATATATTTAATATATGCCAGACTCCTTGCCAAGTGCTTAACAGATATTAATTTGTTTAATCACAATAACCTTATGGAGTAGGTTGTGTGTCACTTACATCAATTGTTGTTAGAGATGAGGTAGGGTTGAGGTATAGATTGTGGAAACTTGTAACAACCTGCCAAGGTTCAAACCCAGCACTGTAGCAATGTCTTGTGTGAACTTGAGAAAATTACTTTTTCTCTCTGTATCTCAGTGCTCTCATCTGTAAAAACCAGGATGATACTTGATTCATTCAACAAACATTTAACGAATACCTACTATATGGATACAACCGCAAATATCATGTACTCCCTGCTCTCAAGGAACCTGTCATTCTCTGAGGAAGAGAGACACGTATTCAGGTAAACACAAGTCATTCTTGTTTAAGAGCTACAAAGCACTACTGCTTCACGCTCCTGTATGAAAGACGTAAGTTGTTGGTTTGAAATGAATATTCTTTATCATATTGAAACATTTCTATTCCGACTTTACTAAGTTTTAAAAATGGGACTAGATGTTTAAATTTTGCAAGTACCATTTCAGTACATACTGCAATATTTACTCTGCCCTCTTTGACCTTTTTATATGCTGAATTATGGTAACATATTTTCCTATACTAAAATATCCTTGAATTTTTGAATCAATTCCAATTTTTGAGTCAATACCCCAAGCATAATATTGTATCTTTTTAATATTGTGTTGGATTCCAGTTGCAAAGAGTATGTTTAGGATTTTTGTCATCTATGTTTATTTGTAAAACTAGTCTTTCAAATTTTTTATTGATAAATTGATTTTTTTGAAATCCAACAGTTTGTTCTTTGTCCAGTATGTTTACATGAGCAATGATTAACTGGTTCTACCAAAACTAAGAGAAAGATAAAAGTACCACAAATGTTAATTGTAAATGAAAAACAGGCCATTAACAACAGAAGCAGAAACTAGAATACAAATTATGACACTAAAGTTTAAAATTAAATCATACCCGTATAATTGAAAAATTATTAAATATATCTACTCTATTCACTCATGTTAGAAACTTAACTGCTCTTAAAAATCAATAAAAGAAAATTTTGCTATACTTGATTTTTTAAAGCACTATTTTAACCTTTTCTTTATAATAGGATATATTAAGTATGCCAATTTGCAAATTAACCACTTACAGGAGTTATATAAGAAATGTTAGCCAATTTTGGCTCTGTAAAGAAAACTGTAGTTTTGGTTTGAAATGTTGGCCAATGAATGACAGAATTTATGTGCACCTTTAGGCAGGACCAGATGTGTTGACTTCATTCCTAAGTTATCTTCTGAAAGAGCTTCCATTTTTCAAAAAGTACAAATTCTACACAAATGTGCAAATTTATGACTAGAGTTATATTCTTAGGAAGTACCAAGTTCTTTTCTCAGTCTCATGTTTTATGAAGTGTTAGAGTTAGCAGTAGCTGTTTTCAAAGATGTTTCTTCTACAGAAAAAGACATTCCAAGTGGAATTTTAAAAACTGAAATATAACATTCTTCTGAAATTTAGCTCTCATATGTATTTTATGGAAGCAAAAACATAAATTTGCATGGAATGTTCCTAAGTTCAAAACAAGGGCAAGATTTACTAAGCTATTCCTGATGCCTTCTCCTCACGCCAATTTTGTGCTCAGTTTTTCTGAAAATCATTTCCTCAGTGCCAATTTCCTTGCATTCCTATGAAACCGGAACTTAGGAAGGATACACTCATTGACTTCTAGCTGCCTACGCTTGCCAGAATATTCCAATAAAGAAGTGAAGTTAGGTGGAGTTTGTGTGGGGTAGGAGTAGACAGCACCTCCTCCAAAGTGATTACATTAAAAAATCACGTAAGAAGGGGAAATGAAGTGATGTTCTCTTAGAAAGAATAACTGCTGCTGTCCCCAGTGTGCTAACAGCATAGCTCAGCTTTCTCTAGACGTTTTCAAAAGGGCTCCACAATGAAGTCAGTAATAGTATTTAATGCTGCCACGTGCGCCCCTTGACACTGAGCATCACTGACACAACACCATCATTCTACAGAAACAGGCAAATACGTTAACTTAATGATAGGCCAACAGACCCCCTAAGGAATGTGATTATGTTGTGCCAGCTCTTGTATACATGTTAGATCTTACATGTTGTGTTATTATTACTTTTTTCCCTCTCAAAGACCTTTTGAAGTGTTCAAAGCAAAAGATGAGAGAAGACGTGTGCTACCCCAAATCACAAAGGCGATTTGCTAACATAAACCAGCCTGGTGCCCACAAAAGCCTCTACTTTCACTTTTCTCAAATGGAAAGCAGTGTCCACTGGCTTCAAAAGGCCTATCAAAACAAAACACTGAAGTCTGAAACCTACCAACAGGCAGATATTGGTGAGATCATTTCAGCCTTACGTGTTGGTTTCAGAAAGCAAAAAAAAAAAAAAAAAAACACCTACAGCCCAGGCTAGTATTATTCTCATTTCTGTATTTTTCCCTACCAAAATCACCTAGGCTTTTCTGGAAACAATGGGCTTTCAGAAGATAATGCTTATGATAATGTGTTAAGCGAAAAGAGAAAAATGCAAGATTGTATACCTCTCCTCCAGGAACATATATGGTAGCAAGAAATGTACACAGGTAAACAAGGATTGTTTGAAAGGTATATTGACAAGGTGAAGAGTGATTTCTTAGAATAGTGGTGCTATGGACGACTCTTTCTTTTATTTGAAACTTTATTACAATATTTCATGATTTTTTTTAAAAATTAAAAGTCAAAGAGAGAGGTCACAAATACCCAGCCAGATCTAGCCCACAGCTACTTTTAACAAAATCATTAACACTTAACATTTAGGAGATTGTTGCATAAATACATGAATTTTTAGCTTCTCATGGAAAATTGAAAGGTATGGAAAAACTGGGCCCATGTTTCTACCTGAGCTCAACCAGCTTAAGCTGTGAGGAGACCATCCGACCTTTGACAAAGGCAGCACTTGCTAACCAGTGGCTGCAGGCCCCCCACTCCCCACTCATCCCTACCACCTGCCTATAGGCACCGCATGTGGGAATCCTGCCGAAGGCACCGGATTAAGAAAGTTTCCATGACTCCATGCATATTAATGAGCCTTCTCCTTTCTCTCGTTACATCTTTACATGTTGGATGTCCCCTCAGTGGTCAAATTAGAGAATGTCTATATCCGCTTTGCGAAGCTAGTTACATAATCTTGGAATATACCTAGTGTAATAAAAATACGGCAATTGACAAAAACAGAGCTGTGAATCCTGATGATTATAATAATTAGTAATGACAATAGAAACACTTCGGGGACCAAGTTCTCAAATTAGTCAACTCTATTAAGCACATAAACAAGGCTTCTGAAAAATTACATTTAGGGTTAGAACATCTCAGCATCCTATTCACAAAGATTCTCACGGAAACCAAAACCAAAGTGAAATAATACGAAGCTGGATATATATTCCATTTGCCTTTGGTCCTTCCCTGCTTTCTTTTAGGCCTAAGCTAATGGTTATCTTTGTGTTTGTCAAATAAGACACATGGTGGTAAATTAGCCCATTCATGCACGGAAGGATAATATATAAGTTTATCACTTCTAGGGTTCAAATTCAATGCTATGCCACCAAAAATAGCAAGCCACCATAACTGTAAACATAAAATGACTGATATGCGAAGATGCATGCACATTTAACAGTGTACAACTGAATGGTGTGGTTGTCAGGTCTTTGTTTTTTGTTTGTTTGTTTGTATTATTGACATCCCACCATGGCCTTTGTGAAGGGACAATTCTTACCTTGTTAATGGTCCCAAGTCGCCTGAGTCCTGGCTTCCAGCTTCACTGGGAGTGCTCACTGATTTCGAGGAGGGAGACATAGGGGTTGGGACTAAATAATGAAAATAACAGGTATCCCATGTTAAAAAATGCAGCGACTGCACTGAGGAAGAGCAGTGTCAGACAAATCAAAACAAATGGGCCCAAATTAAAGTGGTCGTATGGCCAGGAGAGATTGAGATGGGATAAGGAGGAAAAAAAAAAAAAAAGGAAAGAAAAGAAAAGGAAGAAAGTCAAGTGAATTTTTCATATTTTGGAAATTAAAATTTGAAATGAATTTAGACAGAATTAACTTAGGGATTCTAAGGCCATGTCCACCTTAACAAAGTAAAATGGAGAACCAAAACAGTTATCCAGATAATTCAAGTCAAATCTCTCTCTAGCATGAACTATCCAGATAATTCTAATTCTCCACTTTATTTTGTTAGTATAGATGTGACCTATTAAAAATAAAATGAGGTGTCTATAAAACCTTAAAAGAGTATGAAATAAGTAATTCTGAATAATTTTAAATGGTCACGGGGAGTCAGAACTAAGCCTGTTGTATGTCCGCACTCGGAGGGAAATTTATTGTCCATGGAGTATAAACTGCATTTGCTATGAGAGACTAAGCAACAGATAAAGGGTAAATGCTGAACCTGGTAATTTAAAAATCTCTTTCAAAACAAAGCAAAATGCCAGGCTGCTTTATTTTTACACTTAATTAATAGTTTCATCCCATTGTAATGTTTACTGTGTTTGTGAATCGTGTGCCTTTGCTTTTGGCAGCTCTAGAAAGCACTGCCACGTGCACACAAGTAAACTGCCATTCTGCAGACAGGAGACACAAGTTCAAAGATCAAGGGCAATGCAGGCTGAAAATCTGAGAGCAAGGATATTAAAAGAAAAAAACTAAAGGAAATGCAAATGTATTTTTTTCCTCTATCCTTCAGATACAAGCCAAATGTCCTTCAGATAGAAGCGGCACCCAATAACCAAGGTGGCTCCAGGCCAGACGAGAAAGGATGCTCAATATCACACATGCCAAAGGAGCCATGTGGGCAGAAAGAAGCTTCAGTACACAGTGTAGATTCCCATTTGGTTTCAATCATGTGCAATTTCCTTTTATTTATTTAATAAGGTAAAGGGTTTAACTATTTTGTCCAAATCCTATAACACAATGGCAGATGTGTCAAGAAACTAGGAATTTTCATGTGGTCCCACAATTAATTCACTGATTACCCTCTCCAGTAAGTCAGAGGGTCAGTGGGAGAGATGGATGAAAACTGAAAATGGGGTCCACCCTTGCCAGGGCCCTTTGGCAGGGATGCAGGGATAGTTCAGAATTTGGTCATGGTTTAGGGATGTTTAAACTGTTTTGCTCTTAAGGTTTAATTGCTGGCTTTACGCAGGTTAGAGGAGGATAGATATTCTACTGTCGTGTTTAACCAGTGTTCACATTGCTGCAGAACTTCAAAGGCTATTTTGAGGCAAAAATATAATTGCAAAGTGTCTAACAGATATCACTTGTCAACTAATTAATAAAAAAGTTTGTCAGCTCCTCAAAGAAGGTCCATCACTCAAATATTCCACAGATTACATCTTCCATACCACAAAGAAGCTAACAAAATAATCAAGGTCTCATTTGGGTTTATAGTATCATTGCCACACATATGATTTTACCTACTACCAACTAAGATTGAGTATAAAATGCCTTTTCATGGTGTTTCAGTTTTGTGTATATGTATTAAATTATATTCCGCAATACTTAATAATTTGTATGCTTATATATTGCTCTTTTTCTTATTTATAGTGATTTAAACATTTGTCATTTTGTTGTACATGGGATAATTTTTATTGTTAATTTAAGTAATTATGGAAATAAATGAAAATTTACTTTAACATAAAAGCCAATGATGGAATTAAAAGAAGACGAACCATTTATAAAAGAAGACCTGATACTGTATTTATTTACATGTATTACTTTTAAAGTTTTTGTTTTACTATATTGGATATAATGTAGTTTTACAGACACCCTAGGATTACTCTGAAATGTATGGAAAGCAAACGGATAAAGAAAAATAAAGTAACTTATCCCGTGAGCAATATATAGTTAAGTGACAGAATGAACACATTATGTACAAGTTACCTTCAACACAAATAAAACAGGTCAATATCCAAACCGTGGACAAAGGGAGGTAATGGGTAACTAATTAGGAATGAATGAGCTGGAGAAAGGGTGCTGCAGTAAAAATGTTGATTAGCAATGAAACCAAGATATACAACAGAGTCAAAGAAATTTAAACCTGTTAATTAGCTGCTAATCTGTCACCATTTTAAGTTTTCCTTAAGTTTGCCACCGACCATTCTATTTTCATGATGGAATAACTCTATGCCTGTGGTGGTTATGAAATTCATAACCAGATTCACAGTATTTAGGTTGGCAGAGAGAGGCTGGGATTCAGCAAAGAAAATGAAGAACAATTTTTTTTTTCTTAATTTCGAGGTTTCTTGTATTTACCATGTGGTAACTCACTTCACAAGCAACAGAGTGGAGAAGGTTGACAGCAGAATCAGCCAATAAGCAGCAAGTTGCTAAGAACTCTATAACCTGTCCCTCTCTCTCCTCCCAGCCCCCTCAATTCCAAAAATAAATACACCTGAACCATAAGCAGAAGCATTTCTTACAAAATAAAAACAAACAAACAAAAAAGACGTAAAAGAAGAGCAAACGCTGGACATGGTACGTCCCACCCAAGTCAAATCCGAGGGAAACGTAACCCAGAGCACTTCTAAGTACCTAGAGGGGGCTCCGGCGAGATCCCGATGCTCTGCAGCAGAGCCTCCGTCTCCCGGCGCTTGCGATCCAAGTCAGAGTCATCCTGAACCGGCTCCTTCTTCTGCTGCATGTCGGCCTACAGAAAGCAGACACCGTGAGCCAAGTGAGTCACAGAGCTACATGTACGCATTTCCTGGCTGAGGCTGAACGTGGTAAATGCATGGCAGCAAAGACCAGGCAGAAGCCCGCAATAGATATAATCATGTGTATAAAGGAGGAAAAAACATTCTAACCGCTCCATTTAATAATGACGAACCCAGGACTTTCTCTTCTGGTTGAAGGCTTTTTCCTGCCTCTATCACATGGTATGAGAGTCTTTCTCACTCTGTTTCGGAAGATGCCATCAAGGCAAAGTATTTCTAACAGGGGTGTGGATTTAAAAAGAAATTCTGTCTGGTTTTTCAGACTCCCCCCCACCCCATCATATTATCAGTTCTTGATGAGTGTGTGTTTGCAATATTCATAGCTCACGTTTGGAATTATGCAAACACGGAATGATTGGGATTTGGCAGAAAAGTAAAATTGGTTATGAAACTCTGTAACTGTACAATAGACTATTGTATCAGTAATCTAAGTTTACTGTGGTTTAAATAAACCAGGCTAAAATGTTTATTAAGGCATGTGAACAATACTGATGTACTAAGTGTTGTTACTTAATTCTGATTTTCACAGGCTTTCATGATACATATTAACTGAAAGGAGAAAATTATTGTGTAGAAAGATACAAAACAAAAAATCATTCAGGAGACAGATGTTCTTTCCCCAAGTTCTGTCTTAGAAACACATGTTGTGTGAGCCTCTCATAGTCAGATCCTATGCCCAGTTTGTCTTTTTACAGGACAGCAACAAGTCAAAATACAAGTTAAAGAAGGTTAGTGGTGGAATTCTGGGGGTAATTAAGTAGTCAGGTCTCTTTTCTTTTTCATAACACAATTACTACTTAAGACAAGGCATTTGCCCCACATCTGAAACACGATAACATCCTATTTGATGTGCAGCTACCTCATGGCAAGGCTTTGTGAGTTTACAGGAGTGAAGCTGTCTTAGAGCTTGTCAAAAACCAATTATCCAGTTGTCAGACACACCTTTCTCCCCAGGGGCAAGCTGGGCTCCCTAACAGACACATTACCTCTTTCAGGAGTGCAAAGTACATCTCAAGGCAGTGAAGCATAATTTCCGTCATGGCATCTAAAGCAGAAAGAGTTCACGCAACTTTGACTTAGTCCCAGATGGTAACCTACACCCTGAGTATAAGCGAGATGCATCTTTGCACATAGTGCTGGGCTCATGCTTCCATTATTATTCACCTCAGGCTTAAAATGCACTCAATATATTTGAAGTCTACCTGTCATCAGAGGTAAAACTGCCATTATGGGGATTGATAAGGGCTAGTGAAGATACTAGAAGATTCAGGCACTCTCGTGTAACCCGAAATTCTGAAATGGCAGTTTAATCTTGGAAGATATCAAAGTTCATGTTCTTTCCAAATTTTAACATTTAAACTAGCAAGTTCCAAAGTTTATGCATACCACAGAGGCAAAGACAGAACTAAGATAAGAAAAAGGACCTTGCAGAGTGAGGATCTATATCAATATTCACATATCATAAAGTTAAAAGAAGGAACGAAGGAAAAAGGGGGAAATGAAAGAAAAGGAAATTACCACTGCCACTACTAAAATACACATGAAAAAACTAAGATAAGCAAAATTCATCTCAGGAAGCCAATACGGAATAGTATGGTTTTATAGTGAAGAGTTAAGCCATAACTGGACTGTCAGCTTCACTGAGAGCAGATATGTGTTTATTTTGTGTACCACTATATCCTCACACCTAGAGCAAGGCTTGACACATAGTCCATGCACAATTATCAAAAAAAAAAAAAAAGTGTTGGATGAATGAATATTTTGCCTTTGGTAATTGTTATTCTATAGCGATAGAATCTAAGACTTCTACACCATTCAGAACAGTTTCTGCCAACTATACCCCATTTGGGAAGCCACTTTATAACACCACGGTGAGAAGGAGTCCTCTAAACTTCCAGTGACCCAGTGCTTATAACAAAGCCATTTCTAATTCTAGCAATAGCAACAAAACATCTTTAACCTTTCCTCATCCTTTCAACAAATAACTATAAAGACAACAGAGTGCCGGTGGTAATGAACCTGAGAAGTTCTAATGCAGCTTATGTAGAGTGAACAGAAAACGATCTCTCTAATCTTTTGCTTTTGAATAAACTTAGGGCATATTATCTATTACCTTCTGTCAACCTTCCATCCTATACAAAAGGGCACAGAATCTGTTTTGTTTTGTTTTTTAATCTACTCTAACTTTAATCTTTAAGCATTCAAGAAACATACCAGAGCATAAACCGCATGTCAACATGCATGGCCGACATTGGGCAAGAATAGCACCCCCGAACTCTACCTCCAAAGTGTCATCCCACAATACAAAGTGCCTCTACAACTCATTCTCTGCCTCTGGCCTTTTTTAATTCTTAAGGAAACAGACAATATAATGACAAATATTAGTAAGGATAAATGTCCACATAGATGAAACAGAAGCTTAGGAAAGCTATCAACACAAAGTTGACCAGGAAAAATGCAAAGTTAGGTAATTGGGGCTTATTGGAAATAAAGGCAGTTCCTAACTGTAACCAATTAGCACCTTAAACTAAACAATGTGTTACTTCAAGTGCCCTAATCATGAAACCTTTGGGGTTTTTTTCCATGTAAATACTACAGAGTCCTAACACATTTCAATGACTCAATAAGGAGTTTTTGTGTCCTAGTAATTTAAAATATGCTTGGTGTCTCTCCCAGCAAATGGCATTTTTGTTTGCTAACAGTCATCACAGCTGAGACTCAGAGAGGGTACCTGAAGAAAGAAAATTTGTCAGCTGAGAATTGTTAGTCATTTTTCCAAAGACAGCTGAGCTGCATAGTTGTTAGAAGAACAAGTGAGGAACGCTTGGGAAACCTCTGTCCAGCCTACCTTGCAGCAATTTGGCAGGAGGCCAAGGACAGGACGAAATTTCAGGGTGGCCTCGTTAAGCACACCTCATTGTTTTAAAACCAATTTTTCATGAAATTGGCTCCGTGTCTTAAATGGCGACCATTATATTTATTTTAAAATCAGATTTCATCCATAATACCACAACCAAGAAAGCAGTGGACATCCAAAGACGCAGAGAGTGTAATTTTATACGTGTATACAGTTTTCTGGATTCTGTGGAGACAACCAACCTGGGTGGTCCCAATTCACACTAGTTTTCAGTCATTGCAAAAAAACTGTCACTCAGATTAGCATTAGAGAGCATTTTGTTTCCTTTTTATTCTAAACTTATTTTATTTAAAATATAAGCCTAAATAAAGTTGAAAAAAATCAAACTTATAAGCTTAAGGCTATTTCTAATTCTCTACAAACAACATAAAAACTAGAAAATCTTAAGCTCAGGAGTCAGTGACAGTGGCCAGTTAACTGTAGCATCCCACAGACTCAGGATCTGAAGCTTCCAAGGAAACCTGCAGATAAAATTCCCATGCTTGGAAAGAATGTGAACAGCATCTCAGGCCTGCCCTAACTAGTTTAGGTGTTCGTTCATTCATTCACTCACTTGTTAATTCTGTAACCCTTTATTGAAGGCCTACTGTGTGGCAGGATCGTGCTGGACATTGACTCAGTGATGAAAAAATACAACCCTGTCCCCAAAAGCTTGCGCTCAATTAGGAGGAAAAAAATAAATGAGTAGGCAAATGGTATTAAATAATTTGATAAGGTCAAGGATAGGGTACAGGACTAACTCAGTCACAGGTTAGAGAAAGGTATTAGAGAAGACCTTCCAGAGGAAGAGACACCCAGGATGAGAACTGAAAGGCATGTGGTTAACAGAACAGTGGAAGCCGAGGGAAGAGAACGTTCATAAACTCCCTGTCGGGAGAGAGCGTGGCCCATGCGGTGAGATGTAGGAAGCTGAGTCTGGCTGGAATGTGGATTCAGGGAGAAAGGAAATGGAACGGAAAGGGGAGAGCGATTGTGCCTGTCCAGGACCTATGATCAGTGTAAGCTGGAGAAGGGGTGGTGAAAAAATGACCCCAGGTTTCTGATTTGGACAACTGGCTTGGCTGGAAGCGGGGGGAGAGGGGGTCTTTCCTGAGACTGCAGATAAAGGGGGACCACTTCTGAGGCTTAGCCCCCAGGGGCCTAAGAGCATTTGAAAAAGAAGGATCAGAAGAGATCACTTCCAGCTTTCTTTCAGCTCCAAAATGCTATCATCCCAGGAAACTAGGGGCCTTGAATTATAAGACCCTTCCAATAATGGGGCATTTTTGAATAACGGCCTCCCCAGCATCGATCCTGATGGATGCGTGCAGCAGTTCTACAGGCCCCGATCAGGGCCCATTGCAGGAGCAGAGTCACAGCTGTTTCTTACCAACCAGATTCTCTGCATCTTTCACTGCTCTACATCAACTCCCTAGGTCCTCACAGAACTCCATAGGGAAGGACCCACTCTTCTCTCCATTTTACAGAAGGGAAACCAGGTTCAGAGAGGTCCCAGACTCACTCAGCCATTCTGCAAAGGGCAGAGCCAGGTTTCCCAGCCACTTTCAACTTGAAAGCCTCTGCATAACCATTGAGATCTACTGCCTCTGTCTTAAAACACTGGCTTCTCAGAACAAACCAAGTCATCACAGTCTAATCTAAGGAAAGATCTTTTGCAGGGGAGATGGGCTGTGGAGGGACAGGACTGAAAGCCAGGACAGACCTTCAGGACAATGTAGTTCAATGGATCTCCAAATCTGGTCCTATTTAGATATTTCAAATCAGAAACTCTGGGGAGGGGAGACTGGGACTCTGTATTGCCACGGGCCTCCATGGAGCAGTCAGGCTGCAACTGCCCTGTCAGTTTAGAAATGAAGAAACTAAGACTATGTAAAACTTTAATTCCAGAACTAGGTAGAGGCCCAGGAAGCCCCAAAGTCCTGGTGTTCCACACTCCCCACCACCTGCCGTCCTGAATCTGCCAGGACTCTGTCTGTTGCATAACAAGCTAAATCCCCATCAAAGCTGCATGGTATAGGAACAAAAAGGGTGGCCTGTTTCGATCAGTCTTGTTTGCCTGTAATTTCCCCACAAAATGTGTAAAATCACAAGGATGAAGCAGACAGCATAATTTGGAACCAGATTTCCCGTATCACTTCGCATGTTGTGGTAATTCTATGGAATTCAAGTTGGATATTAGAATGTCAGTTTGAAAGGAAACCGGTTATTAGTAAAGGATAACAGGTGCTTTAAAACTACAGTAAGCGTTGACATTTGAAGGAAAGGGAGAATAACTTAATGCTTTTTTTGGCTTCGCATGGAAATGAATAGCCATTCCTTGTCAATTCTCACCTCTACTTCACTCAAGAGTGCACGTTTAACAGCAAAGACCTCCGAAGGAAAAACATTACGCTCACAGTCAAGGACAAATAAACTATGGCATCAATCAAAGTGTAATGGTACCAAGAGAAGCAAGATGCCAGAAGGCTAGAGTGCAACTGCAATTATCTTTTACTTTGTTGGAAAATAATTGTTAGAAATCTTTTTACTTTGGTCTCCCAGCCTTATAGTGTGAAACAGCATTTAGCTTGTAGGCATCAAAACACATTCTTTTTTTCCCTTAAAGAAAAACTCTGAGTAGGGAAGCAGCTCTGGTTTCTGTACACACAAGCATATCACACTATATGAAGTTTCCTTCTTAGAAAATTACTCAAAAATATCTGTGGCATCTGGTTTTTGTACAAGATGTGGGCTATTTCTATACAACCACAACAAATTGGAGAATTAAAAATAAACTATTTTTGGATTCAGATAGTGGGGAAAAAAAAACATGATATGGTAGCAAGGCATTTAACTGGGAATCAAGAGTTCCAAATTCCAGGTCTAGCAGGCAGAAAAGCTACATTTCACCTCTGGGTTTCTGCTGCTTTGTTAGCATAAAGGAGGGCCTCGATGGAAGGGCTCTAAAATCTCTTCTAGATTTAACATCTCACATAGCAGGGTCTACTATACTATCCACCCTCTCACCAAGGGAGAAAAATGCACCTTTCCCTTTACCAGACCTAGGATTCTTACTAACCCTGAAAACTATATACACTTAGGAAATCATGGTAATCCACTGGCATCATTTTCCATTTTTCTCCTAAAATGTTCTGGCCAGTAGTCGTTTTTTTTTTTTTTTTTTTTTTTAAACCTTCCCGTGACACTGACAATATCCTAGGTATTGCTAAGTGCTTTATAAGATTAACTTTCTTAATCCCCATGATCGGACAGGATAAACACACTGCTCCTCTCATGTTAAGCACAGGGAACTGAGACACAGAAAGGTTACGGAATTTCTAACAATAGAAATATCACAGACCACTTTCAGGGTTCTGTGCAAGTCTGGGATGAGCCTGGGGTTTGGGGAACCCCTGGACCAAATGCCATCTACCATGTAGGTGGTGTCCGACTAGTACACAGCAGATGGCAATGACTTTACTATGCCGAGTATGTAGACATCATTCATTTTACTCAGGTATTGTAAAAGCATTCTTTTACAGGGCCCTCTTTATCCATTTGACCAGCCTCTCGGAGTCAAGTGATTTTCCTTTCCCCCCCCACCCCCAACACCCCAACACCCAATACTTACTTCTTTCTTTTTCCTCTCCTCTTCCTTCCGTTTCTTCTCTTCTCTTATCTGCGCTAAGCGCTGTTTTTTGCGCTCTAGCTCAGCTTTTAAGTCACTTTTGTCAGACATGTTGGTTTCCTTGGAGCAAAAGAAACAAGAAGTGAATATACATAAATAACTTTTCTGTATTATCATCACAAAAATCATTCTAAAGGAAATCAAGCTTGAAAATAGAATTTTTCGGCAATAACAGATTGTATACCTTAGCCTCTGTTGAAGAATCAAATAAATTAAGTTAGATCTGGTCTCCCTTTATATGAAATCCTCCCTTGGCATGTACATATAAATATCTGAAAAAATACAATGTTATAGTCTGTTCTGGTCTGAAGAATAATAGCAACTCACTTCAGAATAAGTAACACATTTTCTGTACAAGTTTCTTAACCAGTAAACAAAAAGCAAATAATAAGAGAATTAAGAAAGAACCATCATCATGACTTCCAATTTAGACGATAATGGACCAATTCATCCCTACACTGAGAAAAGAAAATAGGCTGTCATAAACTCTTAGAGACATGCCCTGCTCAAATTTCTATGGGCTCAATAAACATCTCTCCACTGAGCTTGGGTACTTGGAGATTTCATTTTGCCTAATATCATATGCATCAGGGAAGACAGCCACTGAAGACCTAACATGTTAATCTTCTTCTCCTGTAAAACTCCTCCTGAACTGTCACAATTAATTTCATCTCCAGTACAACCCTATTTCTATAACACTTGCATTTGCATACTGAATGCAGTATTGCTTATCCTGGCACCTTCCCTTTTCAAAGCAAAAGATATTTGTGAACACATGAAGTAGG
Organism: Hippopotamus amphibius kiboko; assembly: GCF_030028045.1. NCBI lineage: Eukaryota > Metazoa > Chordata > Mammalia > Artiodactyla > Hippopotamidae > Hippopotamus > Hippopotamus amphibius. The sequence continues at coordinate 59,891,559 of NC_080189.1, read as the reverse complement.
AGATAATGCCATGGCAACTTCTTGGGAAAATTTATCTGAATGAGATTCGTAATGTCAATGGTGATCCTAGTGGTGATGGTGCCAGAAATGTCAAATAAAATGAGTTTGGAGAAGACTCTCATGGTCACCAATGGTTACGTTTGTTTCTTTTCTGCTCCCAACTGGAAACCAAGAAAATGGAAACATTGAGAAATGAAGAACCCCTCTCTGACCCAAATCCCTAACATACAGTTAAAAAAAAAAAACCCAAAAAACTAACCATAAATGTCATGAGTATTCATTTGCATATTACTTGTATGCAACTATGAAGAGTATATAATGTATTCCTGAGTAGATGACAAAATGAGGGAAGGCAAAAACAAACAAACAAACAAAAAAACCCTACACACAAAGAATACAAAGCAATGAAAAATCCTCCAACTTCCTGTCACCATCTTTAGAAGGCAATCAAGAACCTGCAGTCACCCTAAAACACGCTCAGATGGATACACACAGTTGGGAGGTGTACCGTGTTCCTACTGTCCTACCATACACACTCTTGCTCACACTGCGATGGCAAAGATTTGTGAAATCACCACCACCATCATGATAATCAGTGTCTGCTACTCATGGTCACGCCCTTCATTTTTCAACAAGTATTTGCTGAATATTTAATCTGTGCTAGGCATTCTCTAAGGTATCTGAGCACAGAGATGAACAGAGCCAGATTCTTCCCTTCAAGGAGTGCACAACTCAACTCTGTGAGCATGTGGTGTGGCTGGAAATGCTCTTTCAGAGATTGGCTTACTGATTCCTGAGTGCCAGATACTTTACACTTATCACATTTAATGACAACAAGCCAAGGAGACCGATGTTATTATGAATGCCTTTTTCACCACTCAGATACAGGAGACTCAGCAAGACCTAAGACTGCACAGTCCCTACATGGAAGGACCTCAGTTCAAGCATATCCATGCTCTGAACGACTCCACCCCACCGATCACCAATGTGCAAGTTCAGAGGGGCCACAGAGCAAGAGAATAATCAAGATCTGGTGGAATGGGTGAGGGTGAGCTTTGAGGAGGAGGTGGAATTTGAACTGGAAATGGAATGAGGTCATGAACTAGTACAGGAAGAGAAGATAGAGACATGCGAGGACCTGCAGAAGAGAGAAGCAGCGGGCTGCGTGCAAGAGAAGCAGGTGAACCCAAGTCAAGCAATGCAAACTTTAGTCAGTAAGCATGGACCTGGGGAGGCAAGTGGCAAAGACTTGAAAATACAGAAATGTCAGTTCCATTCAGTGTAATGAGTGTTGGGAAATCAGCAGCTCTTTGAAAGAGAAAGTGACCAAACAAAAACAGAATACAAATTTGCTTAAGCCTATTCTAGTCCCTGCCTGGGAAACAGAGAGGAGCAGAAACTAGAAAAACACAAGCTGCCCGGAGGCCAGTGCCAACATCTATCGGGGTAGACTGCACTGCACCAGGCTGGTAGGTGAACACAGAGACAGAATGTGCAGGCAATGTGGACTGAAGAGAGCCCAGCCAAGAAGGAAGAAGTGACTCTTGGTAGCCTTTAGATGTGGAAGCAAAAGAGAAAGATTCGGTAACAATTCATCTTTGAGACAGTCAGGAGGAAGGCAGTGAAAATAGGAAGAGAAGGCAAAGAATGAAATAACAGTGTGTGTCATAATTTAAGGGTCAACAGGACTTCTGAGCAGAAAGAATGCAGAGATACAACACTGCCGATGGGATGAGAAGCTGGATGGGGACTGGAGCTGTGGAATGGAGCTCGAAGGCTCCTGCCAAGGACTAGTTAAAGCTGAGACACAAATTCAATCGTCCTACAGGTGTCAGGTAGATAACTTGAGGAAACAAAGCAATGACTGAGGCCAGCCAGAGAGGGAACATCCTGCCTGCAGGAAGCAGCTCTATCCGGTTCCCATTTAATGGATGGAACATGGAAGAACATGAACCCAAGCAGTTAGATCTGATTTTTTCCCAAGAGACGCCAGAGAATGGACAAAAGTAATGTTTACCACTAAAACACTGCTTGCCAGTAATTTTCAATGCCAAAAATCCTTTCTAGGAGAAAACTAGAATCTAATTCCATAAGCCATCTGAGAAGGTACATATATTCTTCCCCGACAGGGGCCAATCTGATGTACGTTTTCAATATTTTTCTGCTGTCAAAAGTGAGATGTGCGATCAGGAGAATTACTGGTGAAGCAATAGTCGTGTCATCCAATGCTGAAAGGAGCCAGTGGAAACTTCTTAGAAAAACCTACAGTTTTCTAAGTTTCCCTCTGCTCCACCTTCCCTACCTTTTGTCTACCTTTCCCAGTCTGTCAGAAATACCTAGTACAACTTCAGTTATATATTCTGGTCATTAAAGAGCAAACCATGTAATAAGGACCTCCTGTACTTCTTGTGATTTTCTTGCAAAGGACTTCATTCACCAGTGGGAAGTAAGGTGTATTCTCAGTACACTTTTGCAAAGGGAAAAGCTCTTCTTTAAACTGATAAATTTGTCTGACAATGTTGGTCATTTAAGTTGGTGTTACCAGCCATAGAGCCAATATTTTTAAAATAAACAACAACACCAAGGAAACTTTAAAAAAATTATATTACATAGCAATGTTTCAAGTAACACTTCACTTTTTAAAAATAGTAGAAGCACGATGTCAAAAGACAGCTATAGCGAGTACCTTCCACTTACTGATTTTTGGATCTATTCCAGACTAGACACTTTGTATCAGCCCCTGGGAGAATAAGAAATCTCAAGAGAACACCTAGTAAAGGGTTTGGAAAGTACACATCAGAGTAAATGAATGGGCCTTTACACACAGTGAAATGGCTTAAATGGTGGCACTAAATGCAGTGTCAGCACTGAACGCCACAGGCTTTCCCTAGGGATTGCCTGTCTGACCCACTAAATCTCCCTGCATATTAAACAAAGCAAAGTGAGGAGCAAAGCATGGGGGACATGAGTTATAGAGCTTCCTGGGGCTAATGTAGGTCATTGCAAAGGCAATTTTGGTGCTCTCAGTTTAAGAAAATAAGGGTCAAAGCTACCTGCTGCTAATTACTGCTTACTTCACATACATAAAAAGCTGGTCTCTTTCATTTATAAATGGCAACGGGTCAAGTAAATAAATCAAATCCACCTCCAGGTGCATGTCTGATCATCAACCTACTCTCCCACCCACCAGCCAACTACAGCTCAATTCTACCCTGGCTTAGGAACCCTTACAGCCGTCTCGCCCCAGCTCCATCCGAGTTGATGCACTGCTTATGACGCCTGCCCAGCTCTCCTCCTAGCAGAGTCCCATGTTCTGAATTTGCTTTCCCTCCGTGACACTCCTTTTGCCCACATTCTCTAACAACCTGCCTGCATTTGCCTGTTTCATGCTCCTGTCTCCTATGTCTGCATCTTAGCTCTTGCTCTCCTGCAAGTTCTCCAACTTTACTATCACTGAGTACAATCCCACGTCATCTCTTTTATTTTTTTTTTTTTTCTTTTCTTATCCTCCAAATTATCCCTACCTGACAACTGAAATCTCAAAGTTCAAATCAGCTACTCCATTTACTCTGGACTCCATACCATAAATCCCAACCCCTGTAAATTTTTCCAAATGTAAACTCCTTCCTTCTGATCTCCCTGGTTCACCCTTTATCCCCTTGTTTCACTATGACTCATCTCCCGCCATCCTCCCAAGTGTTTCAGTTCTCACAACTTTTATTTCAGCCCATCGTTGAGCTCAGTACACTGCCATCCTTATCATCCAAGTAAATGAATCAATATTAAGTCCAGAGCTTAAAACTGTGCCTGGCAAATAGTAAACACCTAAGAAAATTTGTTTCATCACTTCCTCCTTCTCTTTCTACTCCTCTACGTCCTCCTTTCCACCCCACTTCCCCTTCCTCCTCCTCCTCTTTTTCTACTGTTATTAGTATTACTATTTTTTATCCTACAATCTCTTTCCCCCAAATCCACCCTAATTCGATATCCAAAACCATCACTCAAAGCTCACAGCAAGTGATCTAAAAAGAACTTTAACAAAAAAACAAAACAAAACAAATCAAGCTCATAGATACAGAGAACAGATTGATGGTTCCCAGAGCTGGGGGTGAGGGGATGGGTGAAATGAGTGAAGGTACAAACTTCCAGTGTGAAAACAAATCATGGGGATGTAACATACAGCACTGTGACTATAGTTAATAATACTGTATTGCATATTTGAAAGTTAAGAGACTAGATCTTAAAAGTTCTCAACCTAAGAAAAAAAATTATGTAACTACGTATGGTGACAGATGTTGAACTAGACTTACTGTGATCGTTTCACAATATGTACAAATATCAAATCATTATGTTGTACACCTGAGCCTAATATAATGTTGTGTCAATCATACCACAGTAAAAATAAATTAAATATTAAAAAGTTACAATGAGAAATACATGAAAGGTACAGCATGCTTCTCAACCTAAATGGGTTATAAAATGGAAGGCATGTGGTTAAAGAGATGTGACTCAAAGAAAAAATATTTTTAAACAATTAAATGTAGTCGCTTAATTTAAAAGTAGTAAAATTCTTCTCAGTTTTTCTGTTGAACATAGAGATTATATATCAAGCTGTCCCAGGCAGGCATCCTCCCCTATCTTACAGGCAGGCATCCTCCCCTATCTTACCCACTTCCCCCAGAGGATGGAGAAGCACATGAAGAAATGGTTTCTTCTCTAGTTAGGAAGTTAGTTATGGGGAGGGTCACTGTAACTAACTTCACATAAAAATATCTCACAGTCTTAAGTCTCAAAGAGGAAAGAACAGAGAGAGGAAGGAAGGAGGAAAACACGAGAGAAAAACATGGACACTCAGGAAGGGAAAAACAAGTCATTCCACACCTGCCCTTTTCTTCCCAGTTAACCCTGCAACTCCTTCACATTTCTTACTTCACACACATCCATAAAGAAAGGAAAATGTTCGACTTTTCTTGAACCCAGCAATGAGACCCATCACCTTCATTTCCATGTCTGCACATATGGTCATGGGATGGTTTGGTCCTGTTTAGAATCAAGTGTCTATCAGAGGAGAAGCAAAGGGTTTAGCTCTGTTTACACAGCTGCCAAGCAACAGAATCTCCCGGGGCTTAGCTTTTGAACCGTCTAGATCTCTATTTCCTTTCGGTTGTCTAAGTTGGCAGCAGTTTGAGATTCCATTTCTAATGCTGGCATATGCAAATATATTTTTAAGCTTAAAGTCAGAATCCTAGGAGGTTTAAATCATTGCCCAGCTGTTGCCAGACTGACTGAAAAAAACTACCTAGAAACACATTCTCTTTTCCTGCCTGAAAACAATTGTTCTCGTCAGCTCTTCTCTATCAGCTATTGAACTTTTCATCTGCCACTAGGTACGCGTAAGAAATTTGATCTTTCACAACCTCATTTCACCTGCCTGGCTTCTTGATAACACAGCTGCCTCCTTCCACTTGGATGGGAGGCCAAGGGATGAATGGGACCACAACCATTTTTACAGCTATAACACAGTGTCAATAAAAAGAGGGTGAGAGAAATCTCAGAGGGAGTTGGCTGGTGAAAGACGTAGGAGAGTTATATGCTAAATTTGTACAGTCATCAGTACACCGGGAAAAAATGTTCATAAAATCCATCTCATGGGGGGGTGCCCAGGCCTGGTCTACTTATATTGTAGATGAGTTCTCAAACGTTTGATCTCAGTGTCGCTTGAGACTCTTAAAAGTTATCAGTGCCCTCAAAGAGCTTTTGTTTATGTGGGTCACATCTATTAACACTAACCATGTTAAAAATTAAAACTGATAAAACTTTAAATAACGAATAATTCTGTAATAACAATACCTTTTACTTAACATAAAACTTTTATGAAAAAACAGCCATACTTTCCAAGACAAAAAAAATCATGAGGGTATTTATTTTATATTTTCACTTCGCTTTTTAATATCTAGCTGAAAAGAAGTCAACCAGATTCTTACAGCTGTTTGTGTAGTCAACACGTTGTGATACGCTATTTTAGTTGTGAGGAAAATCTGGTCTCACATAAATGTGTATTCTGAAAAATGAGGAGTATTTGAATAGCTTCTTGAAGTAATTGTGGATATTCTCTGATTTTATACCCCAAATCAACAAAAGGCAGTTTCCTAAAGTTCAGTTGCAATCTGAATATGAAACCACACCAATCAACGAACTTCTTGTACTTTGTTACATTAAAATCCATTGGTCTATTTTAAACTTTGAATGAATCTTTTATCCATATACGATTTTATAAAATCATGCATTGTTTATTTAGAAAATTATATAGACTTCTCAAATATTGACACATTTCATTGTACAACATCCAAAAATCAAATTTGGTACTATCACTACCAAACTGCTCAGAAGGGTCTTTAGGTATGGTAAAGCTGTCCAGCTTATGGTGGCAGGTATGTTTCCCAAAACTGTAATTTTTGCTTGAAGCTCAAATTTTATCATTAGCAACAAACATTGTCAATTGTGTTCTTGAAGTGACAAGCCCATGTCACTGATTTTTGAGAAAATTTCCGCCAAATAACCAAGCCTAAATAATCATAGTTTGTCTATGAATTGTACTTTCAAGTAAAAACTTGTGTTTCTTGGGAAAAGGCAGCTAATTTAACTCACAACTCAAACACTGCACAAATGCTTTTCTCCAGACAACCACTCAACTTCGGTAAGCAACAGAAGTGTCTTGTGTGTCCTCATTTGTCACACTGAAAAGACGTGTGCTCAAGGTTAGAGATTTAATATAACTAGTAGTTTTTCCTGCTCACGAAGGACATTCTTAAGTGAAACTGTTTGTCTTTTTAGTTGCAAGTGTGTGGCAGTGAGGTGTGACATCACTATTAGGAGTTTGGCGCTCCGTCTCAATTCATGCTAAGGCACCAGCAGTTTGACCTACCATTATTTTCACGCCATCGTTGCAAATGCCAATACAGTGAAAAAGACAAATAACATTTTAGCATTATTATGAAAAGTTTTGACTTTACAGACCCCTGAACACATCTTGGGATTCAAAGGGATCCTCAAACCACACTTTGCTTTAACCTACTTCTGACAAGATGGAGTTGATTCTAAAGTCTATAAAGACATTTACTCAACGAAATTTTGCTAAGAGTTTATATCAAGAACCTAAACAGAGGGGGTTAGAGCTCTTTCTTCTGCAGAAAAGAAAAAGTAAAAAGACAACAGGAATAAAATCACTGAGCATAGAAAATTCAGGTTAGAGTCAAGAAACTACAATGATTTAGAAATATATTAACTATAATGATTTAGAAATACCAGGAAGATCTAAGACATCTGGATATAGCATTAGAAAAACTGGATTTTGGGAGAGATGAGGCCTTGAAGAAAAGGTTCCATAGAACTTTGTGTGAAAGATTTCTCATTCCTCACTTGACAAAGACAGGTAATAGATAAGGAAGGCAAGCTGAGAAGCCTTCCCTCACTCCCCATTCTCCTCCCCCCATAACACACACACGTACACTCTTAATGGGTCTTCTTCGCCTTGCTGTAAAGTGAACTAAGATGGTTGTTAATGAAATGTAGACTTCTCTGTTATGTGAAAAGTTTTTATTCTTTCAGTTTTTCTGCTTTAACAATTACAATTACGCGTGTTTGTTTCAAGAGAAGAAACTTTAAACATTATATAATCCAGTACCAGTATTTTACCCATAAACGGGGAAACTGAGCTGAATTTATCTAAGTGCACAACTAGTAAGTGGACGAGTCAGAGCTGGAAACACCAGATCTCTTTATTTCTTGAACACCTTTATTAAATAATGCTTCCCTTTCAGGGTTTACTTATGCAAGATTTCACTCCTTTTAGTCACAAGAAAATTCTTCTTAAACAAAAGGTACTTAACGGCGGACCCTCATCCGTCTACTCGCAATCACTCCCTATCACCGCCTGGTGGCAACAAATGCAAATTGCATGGGAGAGCTGACCAGACAAAAGGCTTTGCCTCTGAAATTCCCAGCCACACCTCCAAGCCAACAGTGGGTAGTCCCAAGCACCACAAGCGTTTATCTACATAGGAAGGATCTATTTATGTCAGTAGAGAACAGGTTCGGAGAGGAGAACATCTTAATACATACACACGGTTAAATATGTACGTTGATTTTTCGAGGCGCCTCTTAATTTTATTCATACTGGGTTGGTTCTTGACTAGGAAATCAGGCAGTATTTCCACAGTAAGCCTGTAAGCTACATTTAAGATTGTTGTGTCTGCATATTGCCTCTAGCCCTACTTTCACCACTTCAGGATTCTCAGCTCCCCAGACTGTACAGCTTCAGCTGTAACTTGAGCACTGGCAATTGCAGTGCGTTAAACAGGAGAGCCTCTCCAGCACTCAGCACAGAGGCCCATTATGCTAGAGAGAAAAATCAACCCGTACGGCATCTGCCCTCTCATCTAGGTAACAGGATAGAGATGAGAACTCTTAAATTTTAAAGGACTCGAAACCCATTGTCATCTTTACCAAAAAGTTCCAGAAATTTTTTGAGTTACTTCTGACCCCTACAGCGCATTCCACCCATTTAAAGGCTCAACGTGCTTCTCTCTGGCAAAAGGAATTGCTCCTCAATTAAGAGAATCATTCATTCTTTTCTTAGAGCATCCTCCCTCGGGAAACACTCAGAGATATCAAGAGTCCTCAAGAAATGAGCATTTCAAGGACCATCCTTGAAAGAGTATAAAACTGAAGATGGAACAGTCTGGACAACTGGAGAGCAGTATTTTGGCACTGGGTCCCAAAGAATCAGGGCAGAAAAGGGACTGGAAAATAGAATCAGAAGAAAGGAGATGGGAGCCTTCTAGACAGTATCACGAGGAAAACTAGAATAAAGAAGTGAGGCCTAAAACAAAGGATCCTATAGAAATAGATGGGAAAGGTGTATCACCTGCCTAGGCCAGGTACCAGTAAAGAAGCCAAACAAAGAAGGCTACCACCACTACTGCACTTTATATGAGATTATGCATCTATGCTTCCAGTGGTTCAAAAGCACTTGAGAGCAAATACAAAGATGCACTGTCAAGGAACAGGTGCAAAGTGGCAGCTTCTGCACAGACCTGATGAGGGCCTCCTCTGGCACCTGCACAGTGGCTCCTCAGCCTCACCCTGAGCCCACAGTAGACTTTTGATAAACACCTGCTGCTATACAAATGGGTTCAACATGGCCCTTGCGTACTGGCACCTATGCTGTTACTTCTTCATATCAGGCTAGGGCCACTAGATTTGAGCACCCACCAGCACCAAACACAAATTCTCACACACCCTACCACTTTACATATAGCTCCAATAAGCACATTTTTTGCCACTTAGAGCTCTCCTGTTTGCGTATCCTGCAGAATTGCACCCCACATCTGCCAGTCACGGACGGCACAAACCTGTGGCTATGAGAGCCCTTTGGCTGCCCTCCGGGGCTCTCTCAGCCTCAGGCGCCCCACCTGGCGCTGGGCAGCACCACGCGCACACACGGCTCCCTCTGACCCCCTCCTCCCTTTGTGGGCGGTGGCCCCACGCTGCGGTCTCTGGAGGACCTCTTTCTATGAAGGGCAACCCTGCCTCATGCTATCCAAGTGCCGCCCACGTTGTGCCACGATGCCACCAAGCGGTCCTGTTTTTTGCTCAACCAGCCCTGAAATCCTGGAACTCACCACACCCCATAGCCAATTTTCACCAGTACTCCCAATTTACACCTAGTGTTTCCAAGCCTGCCCTCACTTACCCATGCCAATCTATGCTGCCCAATGCCAGGCTTCACATCACTCGTCTGACACCAGCAACAGTCTGACAACTGTCTCCATGCTAACCTTGCTCCCTGGTGGCCCTCCACGTCCTCCACACGGAGCCAGAATGAGCTCTCTGTCACTCAAGTCTGGTGAGTACACTCCCCTACCTGAAACACATCAGTGACTCCCTTCTAGTTGCAAAATGTGTCCCAGCTCCCGATCACGGCCCATGAGATGTTCTTATTGCCCATCCTCTCCATCCACAGAGCCCTCCTCTCCCTCTTTCACATTTTACTGGCAGGTACCAAGCTGTTTCCTTCCTATGTACCTTTGCAAATTCCAGAAATGCTCTTCTCACCATTCATTACCTGATGATTCCTATTCATCTTTCTCTCTCGGCTGAATCACATCCCCTCCAGAAAGTCCTCCTACAGCCTCCAGACTGGGCCAGGCACCCCTTCCTGGAAGCGCAAGAGCACCCTGCGCATGGCCTGCTATGACATGAATCACGCGGTCCACCTGGCGTGCCTCTGGTCTGTTCACGCGATGCTCTCCTCCTGTTACACCAACAGCTCCTCTAAAGGAGGGGCCACATCTAACTCATCTCTGTACTTCTAGTGCCCAACAGTTAGTGCTCAATAAACGTCGCTTGAACTGCTGAATTACCATTAGATAGGAGTGTGAAATTTCCCACAATTTCACTATTGGGATTTTTCTAATCATCAATACGTTGGATGAGTGCACTAAGCTTTTCAATGATCCAACTCAGAAAAGTTCTTCCTTATTCAGCAACACATCTTAATTTCCATGGGCGTGGGGGTGGGAATTGATTTTTTCCATCCCTTAGGACAGATGTGCATCAAACACACAATCCCAGCATTGCCTCACTATCTTTTCCTAAGTCACTACATCATACACCCATTGATATAATGTTTTCCTGCCTGGCTTACATTTTTAATCTCTGCTTTTTGACTCTAAAAGGATTATTTAGCAAAATCCATTCAATTTATAATTGACAGCCTCCACTGTTTGTCTCAGCCAAAAACTCAGCAATCTAGAAGCACCAAACGCCTTGAGGATAAATCATCATGGTGAGAGTTAGGCTTTCTCGTTAGAAGTGATGTAAAAATATCAGTGCTTTAGAACAGAGCCATCCACTGCACTTGAAGCTGTTTTCTCTGAGTTGCTGAGATGATAAATGAACATGTCTAAAAATAAACAACTCTTGGGTAACCTGTGGGGCTGATCTTTAAAATAACTGATAACAAGCAAATCTACAGACATGACTAACTTTAGCTTTGACTCCAAGTCCTTGCCTACCATCCCTATATAGGGGCCAGATGTTCTACGCAGCAAAGTCAAATCAAGACAGCCCTGGCCAGTAGGGCTGCCAAACGAGGGCACTCTGTCCTGAGAGAGGATGCAGGCAACTTCAAGCGGCCCAGAGGTTCTTGCAACTCACAAATGAGAACAAATTTAAACTATTGTACTAAAGGAAATAAACTCAAGACATATTAACAAAAATAAGGGAAAGAAAATTTTAATGCTTAAATAAAGTCAAAATAGATTTTTCTCAGTATAAATGTTCATAAAGTCAAGTTGTTTTTAATCTTCTAAAAATATGTTATTAAGATATCTCTACATCTTAAAACCACTTCATTCAATACCCTCCCAAATTAACTACAAAATACTTATGAATTTGCAATTAAGCCTCCCTAATTTTAAGGACCATTGATCTTGGTTGAAGTTACGATGAGTGGAGAAACTCAAGTAGAGAAGGACCCTGCTAGGTAACACTCTATTCTCACACCAAAGCAAACAACTTGACACGTGAAAAGACAAGATTCAAAGCCAGATCTCCAGTGGCTCTTACCGACTGCCTATGCCCACAGCTTTATGTTCTTCTCATCTTCCCTCACCCCATGCTATTGGCCTTGCCACTGATATTGGCTTATTCTATTTCCCTTGTATTCTTTCTCTGCCGTTGTCACCCGCTTTCTGTCAGCAGTTTTCCTTCTAATGTTTGTTCTGCAGGTGATAAAAGAGTAAGACAGCTGAGAAAAACACAGAACTACTAAAGATCTTATAAATCAACGTAGTCTGTGGCACTACTGTGCTCACAAGAAGGCAGTAAGAAGGCTCCACAGCGTTAACAAACCACCCGGAGGAAAGCCAGACCTGAGGACAGCAGAAGGTGAGGGGTGCCTGTCAGGCAGAGGAAAGCATGGACAAAGGCAGGGAGACAAGAAAGAGAATGGCCTGTATGTGGGACAAGTAACTGGATATAAATGGAACACTCAGCACAAAAGAAGATGAAGGAAGATGAGGACGGATGTGCAGCCAGAGATGAGATCCCCAAAGGCTGAGTGACCAACTGTCCCAGTTAACACAACGATAAGGGAGTTCCCCGGATGCAGGACTTTCAGTGCTACAACCAGGACACCCCCAGGAAGACCTGGACAAGCTGGTCACCCCACAGCCGAAGATCTGCTATGCTGTGCTCTGAAGAGGTCTGAACTTCTCTGTAGGCAGCAAGGAAATACTGAAAGATTCAACCAACTGCAAGACCAGATCATTTACCCCTAGCGTGTAATACACACAGCCTTTTTAAACATGGGTTGCAACCCACTGGTATGTTAACAAAATCAAGTTCGTTAGTAGTGGCAGGGAGCCATGTTTGTAACTAACAGATTAGAACTACCAGAACGTATACTGCACGTGGTAAGGACGACCATCGTTTCACAGAACTTGGTTTTGGACACACACACATCCACTACTATATATACATCGTATTTTTATTGACAGTTGGGGTTAAAAGAGATTGAAATATATTGGGCTACATCAATTATAAAGTAAACTTTCAAGTATACACGTGTTTCTACCTTTGTCTTTTCTCAGCCAACATTCTGCATGGCAAGACACCCACGAATCATGGTGATATTCGCACAGTACGCCGAGCCGAACAGAGAAAGCTGGTCACTACCACAGGAGACTTCCCCGGGCTCTGACGACCCTCAGGGCCAAGAGATTAATACCCGGGCGCACGTGTAAACTGCAGTCCGTCTGCGGGGCACTGGTGAGGAAGCACTACCACAGGATGACAAAGCAAGCTCAGCAACACTTAAGTCCACCAGAGAAAAAGCGAAAAGGGTACAAAATAAACCCCTGGTGCTCCAAGGCACGGACACATCAAGGCGTGCGTACTTACAAAGATGAACCTGCTTTTCCAGCTACCCTAGAATGCCCGTCAGGGTGCAGAAAATCAGTACCGTCGGGAACACAGGACCGTGGCAGACTTCCTGCAGGCCATGTCAGCACAAACGCTGACGGACCCTAGGATTTGGATGTTTGCCATTTATATCATCAGCACAACCTTTACATTCTTTTTTGAAAGCAAATACCCATCGGAAAAGCTTGGCTGCAGAGTCCCCAGCCTGGCCTGCACACAACATTCTGTACACGAATGGATAACTCAGTGGTATGAGGCAGCATTCAGAACAGATTTCTCAACGAGTCCTTAAAGGCTTAAACCCTTCTGATACTCATGTGCATTTTTAAAATTCAAGACTTCTTGCTTTTTGATTTAGCTAACGTCAGTTTCAACCATCTGTCTCCTTGAGTGAAAATAGGAGACAGGCTTGTATATAGAAGCTTTTGAAGAAAACCAATTTTTGGCAGAAAAAAATTTAATTGGAAGAAGAATTATATCTCCATTTTCGAGACCATGCTAAGGGGTAACAAAATATCCAAAGTAAGGAGGAACTCACATGAACACATCTGTCTCCTTTTCTACCTGTTAGGCTGCCCCCATTCCTGACCGCTCCTCGACTGAACATCACTGCAAGCAGACCCCCGCCACCCAGTCACAGCCCTGAGAAGTAGCAGAGTGGAGACATAAAAGTGATTTCCTGGATTTGAGTGACAACATTTAGGGGTGCAGGAGACAGTAATGGTCGGCAGTCTCCAAGGATTTGGAAACAATGGGAATAGAGCATGACCACGTTCTAAAAGTGAAATTACACCTTATCTTTTTTTTTTTAAACTTTTCATTTTATATTAGAGTACAGTTGATTAACAATGTTGTGATAGTTTCAGGTGTACAGCGAAGTGGTTCAGTTATACATTTTCCCATTTAGGTTGTTAGATAATACTGAGCAACAGTTCCCAGTGCTATACAGTAGGTCCTTGTTGGTCATCCATTTTAAACATAGCAGTGTGTACATGTCAATAAACTAGACCTTATTTTAAAAGACAGGACATCTCCCAAGTCAAAACTATGACACACAGCACCAAAACATCAAAGCTAGGATTGACCAAAGGTAATGGAAAACCATCACATAAATTAGCGGTGAACAACTGTAAACCTGGTACAATGAAAGGAGAATGAAGTCTTAAGATACAGGAAAACGGGTGTGAATTTTTTCAGGTTTTCTCTAGCACGCCCAGGGAAACAGATGTCCTGACCAGTTGACGTCACTGTTCCCGTAAATCTGTTAGGAGGGTCACCGTGATGGCGCCAGGCTGCTACCCTGCAGCACCAGCTGTGACAACTGCTCCCCGTGCTCTGGCTCCACGTACATTCAACCTTCAGTCTTCCAGTTAATGCAGTTAATGCAGTTAATGCAGTTAAAGGCAGCTGCAGCCTTCCAGTTAATGCAGACCAAAAATCTTGGAGTCATCCCTGTTTTCTCTTTCTGTCAAATCCCACATCCAATTCAGAAGCAAATTACTTGGGCTCTAGTTTCCAAGCATTTCCAGAATCTGTCTACTTTTCACCACCTCCCTGTCCAAGCCACCACCATCTCCCATCATATTACGGCAAAAGTCTCCTAAACGGTCTCTGTGCTTCTACTCTGGAGCCCCCTCTGCAGTCTCTTCTCAGCTGCAATGGTAGTTCATGAAAACACAAGTCATGTCACTTCTCTGCATAAAGCTCTCCAACAGCTCCCATCTCAGGGCGGAAGCCCAAGCCCTGCCATGGCCTCCGCGGCCCTGCACAATCCAGCCCATCAGCGTTCTGATCTCATCTCCAGGCACAGGCCCGCTTCCCTGCTGTTCTTCAAACATATCAAGTACACGCCTGCCTCAAGGACTCTGCATCTACGATTCCCTCTGCCTGATACACTTTTCTCCTTTTAAAATCGGAAAGATTTGCTTCTTCAAAACTTAGTTCAAATTTCATCTCATTGAGGTCTTACTTCATCACTTTATTTAAGAGCAAACCACTCCCCCCACTGCATGTGCATCCCCGAGTCTTTCCCACTGCCTTATCTTTTTCCATCACGCCTATTACCACTGAACATATCCTATAACATATTTAAATATTTTTCATTGTTTTCCCCTTCTCCTAGCTCCAACGAAGGCAGAGATTTTGTCTGTATTGTTCACTGATGAATTGCCAATAGTTAGAACAATGACTGGTACAGAGTAGATAATAAATCATATCTACTGGATGAATGAACAAATTTGGCTTCAAAAACTGCCTGAGTGAGCTCCTTCCTCTCCCTCTAGCCTTGTTCTCCATAAAAAGGGTCAAGGCTCCGTTAGCTTTGAGATTATCCTTGGTCTGCTCCCTAACCCTCACCCCTTTTGCTGTGATCTGGTGTCTGCAATGGCCATGTCATTGGCCGCCTAGATTCTACCTCCCTTCCTACTCCTTTTGATTGTATTACATAATTATACCATCTGCTTGAGTTTTCAATGCCCATATTACCTCTGGACTTAGACTTCAGGATAACCCTTAATGCCCACAGGCTAGTCCTATCCCAACTATACCCAGCTCGGACCTCTGAGACCAAGAGCCTTAAGAACCCACGTTCTCAGGAGACTGCAGAATACTAACCTATAAGCAAGGGCACAGTGATCCCATGGGAAAAAGTCAGGTTTCTCCCAGCAGGTCAGTAAGCTGACATTTATGTTTCTAGCCTAACAGGTAACCTATACTTGCACTGGGTTGTGTGACTTCATCACTAAGTTGCTAGAGAATTTTGGCTACGTAAGAACAATCTAATATCTAGATCCTCAGAACTAAGATTCAGACCTCAATCCTGCCGGTCTGGCTGGCTGATGGCTGGCTGGCCCTGATCACGTCTCCGTCCCCACAGCTGCAACATGACAGCTGACTACAGATAAGAATGTTGATGCCCACGAGGGTGGCCTGCTCACGTCCCCAGCATGTGAGCACGCGTCCACACAAACGCGCGCACAGTCAGCTGACCCCCAGCTCCCTCGGCAGACCAGAGCGCGCTTCTCCCCACCGCTCCAGGCTGCACAGCGACCCTTCGCAGGAAGGAAGCAGGGGGCTGAGGGAAGGATGGGGGAGGATTTACCTGATCCAGGGGGATGTGAGAATACCTCGGGTATCTGAGCAAGATCCCCCCACATTTGTAAAGGAGGGAGAAGCACACCAATCAACCAAATGTCCTCACTTGCTAACCGCCAGGAAACCCAAGCAGCTGGCACCACGGAACGCTAAATGTACCTTTCTGTTAACACAACTTCATGGGTACTCACTGAGCCCCTATAAAGTGCAAAGTGCTGTCCTGGGAGCTGTGGGACTAACACCAGTGACTAAGAGGAAAGTGACCAAGAGGTACAGACTCACAGTCGTAAGACAAATAAGTACTAGGGGTGTAACGCACGCCATGATGACTGCAGTTAACACTGTTACCTAGGAAAGTTGTTTAGAGAGTAGATCCTAAGAGCTTTCATCACAAGGAGAATTTTTTTTTTCTTTTTATTGTACCTGTGAGATGATGGATGTTAACTAAACCTACGGTAATCATCTTACAATCTAAATCAAACTACCATGTTGTACAACTTATATAGTGATGTATGCAAATTATTTCTCAATAAAACTGGGGGGGGGGGGGGGGAAATCCCAGAGGGGAACACGGGGCTACTGGCGGGCTAAGACACCCTCCCCTGCTGGCAGTATTTGGATAGGTAATACCAACATTTACCGCATAGCTCTCCTTTCTCCACACTTTCATGGCTAACAAAGTGCACATCTAATTTTTTACCTATGTTAATTCTATGCAAGAAGTTATAATACAGCCTTTTGCTCTGGAAAACTACCCTTTGCTTTTGAGACAATTTGTCTCTCTCTACTCTGATATATTGATTTTACAGGTTAACAGTGAAAACAGTCTTATTTCCAGGTTCTCAGAGGATTTATTAATGCAGTGCCCTTGTCAAGTAACAATAAAAGTAACATATTCCTAACTGTGCTCTTACTATGTTCCAGGCACTATTGAAAGTCTTTTCCATGTGTTAACTCATTTAATCTTTTTATTAGTATTCCAATTGGAAGCAGCAGGACCCTAACCCAGGAAGTTTGGTTTTTGGACTTCCTTAACCACCAGTAGTCAACTTTCCTTAATTGCAATTATACTAATAGATAAAAGAAGAAAACACCACCAAAAAGAGCTTGTGAATTTAATTTTTTCTATAATAAATATGTTTAATTTCTATAAGCAGGAAAAGGTTAACTTTTTGACTGCTTGTTTATGACCTGTCCCTCCGTTACTCCAAATCAAACTCCCTTGAGCACAGAGACTGTGGCTGTCTTGGTCACAGCTGTATCTCTGGTGTCTGGAACAGACTTAGGAAGCGCTCATTAAATACATTAGCCATCCTTCTGTTTCTTCCTATTTTCCATTTTATTTCCTTTCAGGAAAAAAAAGGGCAGGGTCACGATTTGTACAATGAGTTATATGATCAGCCTATCCATAAGTATTTGTCGAATGAATAAATTATCTGAAAAAAAAAAAAGAGTGTCTCAAAAAGCTTACAATATGGTAGGGTCTGAAAACACTAGCTCCGTCACAAGGGAGAATGGAGTGAGTACACGACAAAGGTTTAAAGCACACAGGACAGCTTGCAGGAACCAAAGTGTGCAGTGGGCTTCATGAAGGAGGGGCCGGATATGGAAATGTGGGTCGGATGGGGACTGGGAAAGTATTTCCTGTGGGAGAGCGAGCGTGAGTGAAATGACAGGGGCAAGGAGCAGCAGCCGTGTTTGGAGAATAACAAACAGGTCAGCGGGACTGTGGCGTGTGGTCAAAGGGGCCCGAGGTGGCAGGGGTGCTAAGGGAAACAAGCTAGAAAGGCGTGTGTTTGGTGCACAACTCTCAGGTCTCCCCTGACCCAGGTCAGCTGTTTCTGCCCTTTGTTCCTTCCTCATTGCAGAAGAAAATTATTTTTTAAATATGTAAGGGTCTTGAAAAAAAATCAAACATTTCCATGTTAAACCAATCCAATCTATTCAAATGTGTTAACGCAAACACACATCACACCTTTGCTGTATATAATGAAAAAGTGAGACATCAGGTGCTCAAAATAGATGCCTTAGCATTTGTAATACATTCTTTGCATAAGACAAGCATTCAGGGTAGAAACTCTATTCCGCAAGTGATCTCCTAGTTTTCTGTTCTTCACACTGCGAAAGGAATATGGTAGTTAGGGTTTTCTGGCAAAAGCCTTTGAATTGACATATCTGTCTGGCCTCTGCTGGCAGGATGGCTCCAACTTTGAACATCATCAGGGTACATGGAGAGATTACTAAAAGAACAAATAAATGAACAAATGAGAGACTGAGCCCTCAACTGCATGGTGATGTGGCCAGTTTGTGCAAGCATTTTTTGTTCGTTTTTAATGGTTGTCCCAAGCTGTTAAATTTTCTTCAACCTGGTATAGCATTCCCAATGTCTGGCAGGAGCTTAAGGAATGTTTTTAGAATGAAGGAATGAATGAACGAATGTTACAATGTGAACAGTTATGCTGGAAAGAAAGTAGACAGAGACAGTCATCTTTATTTCTCCAGTCTGGCACCTGCCCTCCTAGTTATGCAGACCCCAAGGGGATGGCAGAACCTGGCCAGCGATGAGAGTGATGCAAGGCTCTATCCATACACAAAATCACAGCTTCTTAAATCTGGAGACAAAATAATATAGAGCTTACCAGAGGACTCTCTGGTCTGATCTCTCACTGGTGCAATAATCTCTTCACAGACAATGCGCACTGGAGGTGGCACACTTGAATTCTCCTGGACACTGGGAACTCACTGCCTCATAGGCAGCCCAGTTCTTTTTTAAACAGCTTGAATCAATCAAAGCTTCTCTCCATTATGCGGATATGAATTCTCCTTTTGGGCTATAGTAGATAGGTGTCTTCATACCTATTAGCAAAGACAGGGTCCCCCGTGCCCACCCCTTCACCTGCTTACAGCCCACAAACTCTCTGCAGCACCACTTCAAACTCATCCACTTTGTACTCGAGGAGTAGTGGGGCAAAAGGAGCAAAAGAAGAGGAGAGAGAGGATGTGCGCTGGCCAAGATGAACCACACGGCCTCCCGCCCATCATACCCAGCCTCTAGCTCACCATGCTTTTACCTGTGGTGCTGGCCCCAGGCACATGGACCTTTTAACTTTCTGGACTCAAACAGCAGAAGGCCTCCAGGATTTAGCCACAGTGGATTTCTATCACATTCAAGTTTAATTTAACGTGACTTTGGAGTGGTAAGGGAAATGGGTTCTCAGCAGACCTGAATTCCAAGATCGGAATAGAGGCCAACTTGATACTCTACAGGTCTCCAGACTAAGGCTGCCTCACAGGCCAGCAAAATGCTAACTAACCATCTGGCCCTTACAATGTACTCACCCTGATCTATTGAGCACAGAAAGTAATGATCAATGTCATCCTGACTCAGGAAGGCAAGACTTCCAGAATCCTAGGACTTATCAAGCACACATTCATTTTGGGCGTAGACACTCAACAAGTGACACATTTCAGGAAGTCAATGTTTGTACTAAACACACCAAAATGATCCAAGGGGAAACATTTAAACCCTATAAGAAATGGAAAATTAAGAAGGATTTACTCTTCCAAATCTCGCCACAACACTAGGAAGTAGGTACTATTATTATCAGTCCTGTCGTACAGATGAAGAAAATGAGGTACAGGGAGGCAACGTAACTTTTCAAGGTAGTAAGTGGTGACACCAGGATTTGAACCCTGGCCACGGAGGTCACGCTCTCATACTACCTCTTAATCACTGTTAGTTTGGGATCAAATCGGGCCCAAGAACAAAAGAGCAAGGATGAAGACAACACATTAATACTAATGGTTTTGCTTCATTAACACTGATGTCTGGTGAGCCTGCACATCAAAGCCGTGATTATTCACTTAATTATTAACAACTTTCCTTGGATGAACCCCCATTATGCTTGGTTACACTTCTATTAGGTATTTCCCACATTTTACCTTATGCAATAACCATGTGATACATGTCATCACATAAAACCCTATGTTACAGATATTAAACTTCCCTACTCTCCTCTGATGAGACGTCAGTCCCTTAGGTCTACACCTTGCTCATCTTCACGTGCCCACAAAGCACTAAGTGTGGCTCATGGTTGCCACTCCAAAGGGATTAAGAATGTTCTTGACTAGAATTGAAAAACTACTGCAAGAAGCTAATTTTCACCCTACACATGTTCATTATCAGTAAAATCTAGACTTAGCCCACTCATTCCAGCACCCTGTTATTATTCATGATGCTAAAACCATTCAAATGCACTTTATATTCTAAAAGGGCATCCTTTCAGGTGCTGCTACAGTTGGATGTTGAAACCACTACATGTGCAGGTGTATCTCCCGAGCCTCCTAGGAAAGTGGCTGGCAGCTCGAGAAGGCAGAACTCGGGCAAGCCCCCCCCTCCTTCCAGTGATTCAGATTAATTACACACATTCCTGTTCCCCTCCTCCAGCACCATGCTTAACGACCCCTTTGCAGCCAAGCACAGCCGTTGGATCTGCTTTAGCTAATGAAATGTGAGGGACTGGGGCACATTTATCACGATGACACCTCTCTCGGCATAAGTCTCTGTGTGAACACGGTCAACAGCGTCCCTTACTGACCCACGCTAGACATGTAACACGAGTGAGAAACATCTTCCATCGTACTACTCTGCTCAGGTTTGGGAGTTGTTTTTTATTGACTCATGATGCAGCCGAACCCTATCAATACACTCCCGTGGCCCAAACACACACCAACGATCCAGCATTCTGGTTACTTCTCACCTTTCCCGACTGGGTGCTGGCAACTTCCAGTACCTTCCTTTACCACTCCCACCCAAGCCTGCGGTGGAGGGCCCTCTGAGAAGGGTGTCACAAAGACTCTCTCCTTGACCAAACCCTAGTCAGGCTCCTCCCAGTGGTTTTCCACTAGACCCTGCCTGTGGGCATGCTCTCAACAGCCCAGTTTTAGCAAGAGTTCGGATAAGTCAGTTTAGCCAGAATCCCTCCCCCTCAATCTCTGATGGCCAACACCTGACTGATATCTGACTGGGCTCCTCATACCCCACCATCTCCCAAGGGATAACTGACCACCTTGGCCTGCCTTTAGCAAGAATCCTATTAGGCTGGGTTAGCCTGAATCCTTGCCCTTGTCCCTGATGTTTCCTCTTAGTAATTTTCCATCGCCTGAGCCTCACCCTGCTACGTGGCTGTAAATTCCCACTTGTGCACGCTGTAGTCAGAGCTGAGCACAATCCTTCCCCCCCATTCAGAGCCCCATTGCAGTGGTTCTGGTATCTATCAGGACACATAGCCCCGCTGAATAAAGCCTGCCTTACCATTTCTTTAACGAGTGTCATGAATAAATTTTTCTTTAACAGCTATAAAGACTAAGAAAGCACCAAATGTCAGTATTAACCATACGGTTGCCAGAACACATGTGCTGGTCAAAGTAACGTTCATTCTGAACTTTCCCCAAAGAGGCTACAAAGCATTCTTTTCCATGTGATGCCCAGATCTACCTTCCCGAGAAGGCAATGTGGTGTTGACAATGCTGAGGGTGTTTAAAGGAAAGAGACAACAGGCCCCAAATGGAATCACTTGTGCTAAGCCCGTGTCACCAAACCAAAACTTGATACCTAACTTCATCACAGTTTCAATCCCTCCCAGGAGCAGAGTCTCAAACTAGTCCATCTGGAATCACCTGATCAGCCCTAGTGAGGTAAAAGGGATGCAGGCTGATTCATGAATCGGTTGAATAAAGCTAATAAGATCTTTAAACTTTACTCAGTTGAATTTTGTTTTTTAACAGACTTAGTGGCAGCAGTGGGATTCAAAGGAAGCTTTTCACAGCTTCAGGGATGATGAGAAACACAGGCATGGTACCCACAAATCCTTGGAGTTCTCCTTCTCATCGTCTCTGAGGGCTGTGGGTAAGTTCCTCTCGGTTCTCAGCTCTGCTGTCTTTGGGCAGAGCTCCCAACCTAATTGACTTTCCAGCCCAGGGCTTAGCAGGTCACCTTGAGCTGGCAGACAGCTCCATCTGGACCACAAGTCCCCACCCTTTGTTCAATCCACAGTTCCCTATTTGACTAAAATCCCTACTTCCATGTTGGGAACCGCTCGTGATTCAGTCTGCAATTCCTCATTTGTCTGGAATCCAAGTCCACGGTCCCCCTCTGTTGGGCTCTGCTAGTTCAGTCCTTTTCCCAGTCCCCAGCTTCCCACTGAGAATTGCTGGTGGTGAGCACAAGGCCAGTCCACAGGCACTGCTGGTGTGTTTAGTGTGCTCGTGCCTGTTTGTCTCGTTTATATAAAGGCTATTGCCAATGGAATCTCAGAAGCCAAAAGCTGAAAAATTGGTGGGCCTGGATTGAGAACTTAAGAGCTATTAGAGTGCTTCCTAACTAAGACTCCTATGCTAGATAAGTTGGTTGCTGAATGGCTAGACTGCCACTAGGTCACCCACTAAACCCAAGAAAATTTTCATCCAACAAGGAACATGGTAAAACACAACACAATCCCCAGTCTACCAGCACATCCCTCTGAGGTATTAATTTGGCTCCGAGAGATCCAAGGTCTAAGCTAGCTAGCTTAAAAAAAAAAAGGGGGACCCTTAAGTTCCAAAAAGTTGGCCATTCCACCTTCTGGCATACCTGCTCATTCTAAGAACTATAGCCCTGGAAACTGTATATATCTATAAAAATTGCAAAATCTTCCTAAAACCAACCTAGAATTACAATGGCCATGATAGGTAGTGTTTCAATTAGATAAGACTGTACATCTGAGAAGTACATTTGAATGCAAGAGTTCCCAAATCAACAAACAGAATGGGATACCTATTTCAATTGGTATGCAGAAGCTCCCCAAAAGCTTCAAGATTCCAAAAGAGCATCATTAAAAAATTCATTGCAAAAAGCTAATTAAAAATTAAAGACACAAGACGTACCTAAAATAAGACAATAAGATTGACAACTACTGCTCCCCTCTATCCTCCTTTACCTGAGTACTCATGCTCTCTAATCCTCTATCTGAACTGCCTTTCCACTCTGAACACTTACCTTTTAAAATAAACCACCCACCTAAGGCTGCAGGAGATCCTCCTCAGGTATCTTTCACTCCTTGGTCAAAGACCAAACTAAGAACCATAGTTAAAGAATTTCCTAAACCCACAGAGGATCCCCAAAAGTTTTCTGAAGAATTTAGAGTCCTCATTGAAGCCTGTGACCCAGGACGGCCAGATCTTTATCAGCTCATGTACATGCTGGTAGGACCTGGTGAAGCCCAAACATGGATGCAAGAAGCAGAATGCCACAACCCTTCTGATGATATTCGAGGTCCTCGATCTTCACCACGGTCCCCTTAAGGAGCAGAAAAAGCTTGCAAAATGCAACTGATCTTTTTTTTCTTTTCCTTTCCTCCCCACCGCCCACCTCCACCCCACAACTAATCTTTTAAAGACAGTTCCTAGAGTCTTTCTTGTCCGTGATGATTGCTCTGTTATTCAAACATGCAAACAAAAGTGAACCTGTGGCTGGCTTTAAAACCCATCTGGAAGCTCTCTTCCTAAGGCATCCTGGGTTCCATACAATAAATGATGTCCCCCTGCTCTAGTTGCCCAGCTTGTAAATGGATTATCTCCTGAGATGAGTGGATTGATAAAAAGGCAGAAAATAGGATGGGAAGCCACTGGTTTGCCTGAACTCAACAACCACTGCTGAACACATCGAAAGGACTTCGGAATAAGACCGTACACAAAAGTCTGCCAAACTATTAGCCTTTACAACTACAGCAGCTCCAAGGCCAGAGACCTAAAACAATAGCTGGGCCTCCCACATTGCACCCTCCAAGAGGGTTCATCATCAAAACGCTGGCCCAGGGATCCATGTCTCAACTGTAATCAACTGAGGCACTGGAAGAAAGACTGCTCTCACAGATCCTGTAAAAATTATTCAACATCAACTTAAATTCTCTCATATCTGCCCCCAAAGGGGGGCCCTCATATGGGCCCCTCCAAGAGTTGAAAGGACTCCAACAGATTCTCTGGTAAACCGCCACCAGTAATTCCTTTAAGTAGCCAAGGGGAAATTAAAATTAAATTAATG